>NC_142814.1:35028046-35102053 GCF_049724085.1 Artemia sp. Qi Xiang Cuo | reverse complement strand
TGACTGAGAGTATCACGCTAATATCACTGAGTCAATTTGAAACCTATTGGGATATTACACCCGACGGCAGTGTTCTACTAGACCTAGCACCATGAACACAAACCAAATAAAAACGTATTTAGTACGGATCCATACATGTCCCATTACAAGTCCTATTGCATACCTTCGGACTTCATTGAAAAAATTCCAAGTGTTAACAATACCCTAATCATTGTTAATAGCAGTCCATCGACTTTCAAGACCAGTCATTGGCTATACATCTTTCAAACAGCGAAAAATATTAAATTTTTTGATCCCCTAGGACTGTTGTATAAATTCTATATACCATACGTCAGCAACTTTATTGAAAGCATTGGGAAAACCAATATTCAAAATAATCGGATTATACAAGATATAGTGACTAAGACATTTGGATTTCATGAACTAATCTTTTTCATGTTCAGATGTCGTGGCTACACCTACAAGCAGTTTCTCGACATCTACGTTGACTTACCTCGATTGAACGACTTTCTAGTGGATAATATACTTACAAGCGTATTTAATATTGATTTTAGTGCCCTACGAATAAAGAGTTCTAAAAATTTATGTGAAATTGTTTATTAATAAATGATGAAAATTATATACATGATAAAACGACTTTTCTACTCTTTAGATTTCATCTTCTACTAGGTATAGGTATTTGTCGACAACAACTAGTGCAGGTAGATTATCCGAAATCACAGTAAAATGATCCTGATGTACTGCAATGTCAGCGTCACATTTTCTACAATAGAGTGTGACTTCACTCTTATCTTATCTCTTCGTATAGTCAATGATACTATTCTCATTCATTCTATATAATTCACATTTTTCCATTTGCCTATTTGAAGCAATGTCACAGACAGTGTCCTCAAGTGGCGAATCACATTCCGTCACAGCCAAATAAAAATCAGTGGGCTTATAATCATAAGATCCATTGTCTTCACAACGATGACGTAGAAACCATATTTTTTTGTTGTTCCAGCAGTTGAATCGTTGACCCGGCTCCTCCTCCCAGAACAATCTAAAACCACGACGATACCAATCTCGTAGCAATAAACTAAAATCACGCTTAGGATTCTTTCCAATCATACCGGGATATGTATTCTCCCATTGATTACATTTATCATAGTGGCAATTGGAGCATAGGTGTCCTCTAGGATGAGAGTCAAACACCTCTTCAAGACAGGAATTACAACCTTTAATTTGCACAGCATATTCTCTATGCAATTTACACGGGTTGCATAATCTACACTTTTCATCATACTCATCAATCATTGTGCAATTCTTACATGATGACCAACTGCCCAGTGTTTACATACATAGTGGACATGTATGGAACATTTTTTCATGTGTTGAAACGCACTGCTAAAATGAAACTGAGTAAGCAACAACAAAAAATTGTTTAAGATAGAGAGAGAGAGGAGTAAATTATTATTTAGCATAATCTTTCTCATTAAAAAAAAGTCATAAATAAAAATACTTATGTTTAAAAGCATATTTACAATATCATTTTTGGTGTGTCGTTATCATTATTTTAATAAATTTTATATATGCATTTCGACTTCGACGTAGATGCTTCATACAATATTCTAATGATGGAAAATTAGTTTTTACTATATTCACAAGCATTCCCCGAGAAAATATCTCCCTTTGAATAGAAAGCTCTTAGAAATTATCATCTGGAATCTAACGTCTGCCCATAAACACTATAGTTCTCAAGATTCACTCCTTATGAGATCTCTCCATTTTTTAAAGTCCTAACACTGTAACTGTCCCCTTCAGATTAAAACGAATTTCTTTTTGTACTCTAGCAATTATATGCTAGTCTACTATAGAAAAAAAATAACTTTGATTTAGAAACAATTTTAATGAACATAATTAAAATAATAGTATTCACTGATGCATTTTGTTCTCATCAATATATTTCGATAGGACATCTAATGCTGACCGAAGTTTATTTAAATGGAGAATATTCACTTTTCCAGTAAAACATAGTTGCTTCTCCTGCTTAAATTTGCTTAATGATATCAAGTATCTAGCATACTTATTGTCCCATTCAAGGCATAGTCTACAGCCTCCGGCTATTTCCACAGCCACATTGGGTACTCGTATATCGTTGCTGGTGCTGTCGGCTTCATCATTAATCTCCAATAATTTAAATCCACCACTCAATTTTTCTCTACTAATATCGTCTCAAATAAACTATTCTCTCTGAATTTAATGATCTTACTTATATGAATAGCAGAGAAAACCAGTCCTTTTATTCAAATCCCAACCAAAAATCTAGTTATCGTATATTAAGTAACCTCCGCTCCCTGATTGGATCCTAAAAAACGGATGTTGGCTCCAAAACCAGTCTGGTTGAAAAAACTTGGAGCTGAAACAAATTTGTGTAGGGAATCCCCGTTTTAGCCCCGAAACCTGTCTGGTTGACCCAGAAACCTGTCTGACTGGCCCAGAAACCTGTCTGGTTGGCCAAGAAAGCTGTTTGATAGGTTTTGTATAATTCCATATTCAATTGACAACAATAGCAATAATCAGTCTGGTAATCAGTCATGGAAAGGTGCCATAGAACGTAAAGTGGGTGAATAACATGGGAATTGCTATATACCCGAGCAAATTCAATATAAGCATTCTACTATTGGGGAGGAAGATTTTTATGGTAAGCGGAGTATGCAAGGGATAAATTTAATTTTTTAATGATTTGTTTAAAAGGGATAATACTAAAATCGGAGTACAAGTCCTGGGTGGGATATAGTCGGAACAGCCGAAAAACTACTTTGATGACAAGGTTTTTGGGCAGATTTTAATTTATTGGTAACTGAACAATAAGTGTTGCCCCAAACGGATCCGCAGAATGAGATATATGGGTAAATAAAAGAGTAATGAAGGGTGACAAAGATACCAGGAGGAAGAAAATTATTCACACGATTAATCATACTTACCTGTTGCAACATTATGGCTCTGATGCAGGAAACATGTGTTGCAAATGATAGAAAGGAGTCTATGTGGGTACCAAGAAACTTGCCAAATTCGACCTGCGGGAGGAGATTGGTGGAATATTTTCGGCCAAGTGCTTGCTGAGCTTCATTTTTTTTGTAAGGGGTTCGAAATCATACAACATGACTTTTCTTGCTGTTAATGGTCATGCAGCTAACGAGACACTACTCTTGTACTCTATTCAGAAGGATTTGAGCAAAGGTGATGACGGATGGTAAATTAGAGCCAAAATGAAAAAGTTGCTAACATGGGCAAAAGTAATGAGTGCACTGATGGACCCAGGTCCGAAACCAAATCATTAATATAAAGGAGAAAAAGTATTGGACCAAGAACAGAGCCCTGCGGGACGCCCATCCGGACAGGTAGGGGATGCGAGGTCATGCCACCCATACTCACACTATGTACTCTACCAGAGAGATGAGCCGAACCATAGTAGAGTAGTACCTTCCATTTCTATAGAGGCCCTAGGAATTATCATGCTATTCTAGAGAGGCCATAGGAAGACGTTTCTATAGAAGCTCTACACCTTTTCAAAGAGAGTGAGTATCCTCTCACACCCACACTTTCTTGCCACCTTTCCAGAGCGTGTACGTACGGTTTTGCTCGGTTGGCGTTCCTTCATGTTCTATTCTAAGGGTTTATGTTCCTTCCTATGCTATTCTAAGGGTTTATGTTCCTTCCTATGCTATTCTAAGGGTTTATGTTCCTTCCTATGCTATTCTAAGAGTTTGTGTTCCTTCCCATGCAATTTGGGGACACTATGTTCCTTCCTATGCTATTCTAGGAGGTTATGTTCCTTCCCATGCTATTCTAGGAGCTTATGTTCCTTCCTATGCTATTCTAGGAGTTTATGTTCCTTCCCATGCTATTTGGGGACACTATGTTCCTTCCCATGCTATTCTAGGAGGTTATGTTCCTTCTTTTGCTATTCTAGGAGGTTATGTTCCTTCCTATGCTATTCTAAGGGTTTATGTTTCTTCCTATTCTATTCTAGGAGGTTATGTTCCTTCCTATGCTATTCTTAGGGTTTATAATCCCTCCCCATGCTATTCTAAGGGTTTTTGTTCCCTCCTATGCTATTCTAAGGGTTTTATGTTCCTTCCTATTCTATTCTATAGAAGCTCTACACCTCTTCAAAGAGAGTGAGTAGTGAGTAGGGATTCCCCCTGCAATAAGCGATATATTTTTTTTTTGGACAATTGCCTTAACTCGAGATTAGTTTGATTAAGAATGTAACATGTCTAGAATTGTTTGATTGTCATTTGCAAAAAGGGATAAGGGATTCGCGAATTGGACTATACAAACGATATTAACTGAATAATAGAGAAAAAAAACAGGGCTAGATAGTATTTGCGAATTGGATTGTATGAAGGTGGAAAAAAAGGGTTAAAGTGATTAGCAGTTAAGGTAACCCTGAAGAGCATGTTAATTCATACCTTATTTATTATAAATTTGAGACAACATAAATTTATGAAAATGGTTAATGATGATAGAGTGACATTGCGAGTTGACCGAGCACTACTTCTCCGATGCGTTCTGTATAATACACAAGTGGTGTTTGAACAGTGTTTTCAGTTTAAAATAGAGTCTAAAGTTATGGTATACTAAAAGTTGATACTAAGAGAGAAGTAGATGAAAAGAAAAGAATTTTAATAATGAAATTCAGAACAAACCTTAGAAATCCTTGCAAATCAAGTAGTAAGGTGTATGTGAGTACGAACCCTCATGGATCATAAGCACCAACGACAATAGCCAGCAGAGTCATCAACCCCCCAAAGGTACCCTATCCCCAAACTTGCAGGGCGCCCCCTCCCCTCCAACTTTTTGCCCCCCCTTCCCCTCCCCATTTTTTTTTAATTTTTTTTAACATGATACATTTTTTTCAACTTTTTTTTTACATGTCTTCGAATGAGATGAAACATACTTAAATTCAGAAGTTTTGTCTAAAATGTCTGTCTTTCTCTGTTTGTTTGTCTGATTCTATTTGTTTGCATGTCTGGGCTGGTATTTGCAAGTCTAAGTATCTGTCTTTGTTGGTTTGAATGTCAAAATTGTCTGTATTTCTCTGTTTGTCCGTCTGATTCTATCTGTTTTTATGTCTGGGTTGGTGTTTGTAAGTCCAAGAATTTGTCTTTGTTTGTTTGAATGTCTAAAGTGTCTGTTTTTCTCTGTTTATGTGGCTGATTATATTTGTTTAGATGTCTTGGTTGGTGTTTGTAAGTCCAAGTATTTGTCTTTGTTGGTTTGAATGTTTAAAGTGTCTGTTTTTCTTTGTTTGCGTGTCTGATTCTATTTTTTTGTATGTCTGGGTTGGTGTTTGCAAGTCCAAGAATTTGTCTTTGTTGGTTTGAATGTCAAAAGTGTCTGTCTTTCTCTGTTTGTGTGTGTGATTCTATTTGTTTGCATGTCTGGGTTGGTGTTTGCAAGTCCAATAATTTGTCTTTCTTGATTTAAATGTCTAATGTGTCTGTCTTTCTCCGTTTATGTGGCTGATTCTATTGGTATACGTGTCTGGGTTGTTGTTTGCAAGTCCAAGTATTTGTCTTCGATGGTTTGAATGTTTTAACTGTCTGTCTTTCTCTGTTTTTGTGTCTGATTCTAATTGTTTGCATGTCTGGGTTGATGTTTGCAAGTCCAAGAATTTGTCTTTGTTGGTTTGAATGTCTAAAGTGTCTGTCTTGTTCCGTTTATGTGGCTGATTCTATTTGTTTACATGTCTGGGTTGGTGTTTGCAAGTCCTAGTATTTGTCTTTATTGGTTTGAATGTTTAAAGTGTCTGTCTTTCTCTGTTTGTGTGTCTGATTCTATTTGTTTGCATGTCTGGGTTGTTGTTTGCAAGTCAAAGTATTTGTCTTTGTTGGTTTGATTGTCTAAAGTGTCTGTCTTTCTCTGTTTGTGTGTCTGATTCTATTTGTTTGTATGTCTGGGTTGGTCTTTGCAAGTCCAAGAATTTGTCTTTGTTGGTTTGAATGTCTAAATTGTCTGTCTTTCTCTGTTTGTGTGTCTGATTCTAATTGTTTGCATGTCTGGGTTGGTGTTTGCAAGACCAAGAGTTTGTTTTTGTTGGTTTGAATGTCTAAATTGTCTGTGTTTCTATGTTTATATGTCTGATTCTAGTTGTTTATATGTCTGGGTTGGTGTTTACAAGTCCAAGAATTTGTCTTTGTTGGTTTGAACGCCTAAAGTTTCCGTCTTTCTCTTTTTGTATGTCCGAGTCCATTTGTTTGAATATCTGGTTTGATGTTTAAAAGTCTAAGTATTTGTATTTGTCGGTTTGAATGTCTAAAGTGTCTGTCTTTCTCTGTTTGTGTGTCTGATTCTATTTGTTTGCATGTCTGGGTTGGTGTTTACAAGTCCAAGAATTCGTCTTTGTTGGTCTGAATACATAAAGTGAATGTCTTTTGCATTGTTTGTTTTAGATTCCATTTTGAGAAATTTCGGAACAGGTGAGTGCATGTACAAGAATCTGTCTTAGCCTGTTTGATCGTCCAAAGTGAATCTCTTTCACTTCCTGTGAGTTTTATAACATCTGTTTGCAAGTCAGAATTTGATTCTGCTATTCCGAGTATTCGACATTGGTTTTTTGAATGTATAAAGTGTTTGTATTTCTCTGTTTGCGTGTCTGATTCTATTTGTTTGCATGTTTGAGTTGGTGTTTGCAAGACCAAGAATTTGTCTTTGTTGGTTTGAATGTCTAAAGTGTCTGTCTTTCTGTGTTTATGTGTCTGATTCTATTTGTTTGCATCTCTGAGTTGGTGTTTGCAAGTCCAAGAATTTGTCTTTGTTGGTTTGAATGTCTAAAGTGTCTGTCTTTCTCTGTTTATTTGTCTGATTCTTTTTGTTTGCATGTCTGGGTTGGTGTTTGCATGTCCAAGTATCTGTCTTTGTTGGTTTGAATGTCTAAAGTGTCTGTCTTTCTATGTTTATGTGTCTGATTCTATTTGTTTGCATCTCTGAGTTGGTGTTTGCAAGTCCAAGAATTTGTCTTTGTTGGTTTGAATGTCTAAATTGTCTGTCTTTCTCTGTTTGTGTGTCTGATTCTATTTGTTTTCATGTCTGAATTGGTGTTTGCAGGTCCAAGAATTTGTCATTGTTGGCTCGAAGGTCTGTCTTTATCTCTTTTTATGTCTAATTATATTTTTTTGAATTTCTCGGCTGGTGTTTGCAAGTCCAAGAATTTGTCTTTGTTGGTTTGATTCTCTAAAGTGTCTGTTTTTCTCTGTTTTTGTGTCTGATTATATTTGTTTTAATGTCTGGGTTGGTGTTTGAATGTCCAAGAATTTTTCTTTGTTTGTTCGAATGTCTAAACTGTCTGTTTTTCTCCGTTTATTTGGCTGATTCTATTTGTTTACAAGTCTGGGTTGTTATCCAAGTACTAGTATTTGTCTTTGTTGGTTTGAATGTTTTAAGTGTCTGTCTTTCTCTGTTTGAGTGTCTGATTCAATTTGTTTGCATGTTCGGGCTGATGTTTGCAAGTCCAAAAATTTGTTTTTTTTGGTTTGAATGTCTAAAGTGTCTGTCTTTTCTCTGTTTACATGTCTGATTCTTTTTGTTTGCATATCTGGGTTAGTGTTTGCAAGTCCAAGTATTTGTCTTTGTTGGTTTGAATGTCTAAGGTGTCTGTCTTTCTCTGTTTGCGTGTCTGATTCTATTTGTTTGCATGTTTGGGTTGGTGTTTGCAAAGAATTTGTCTTTGTTGATTTGAATGTCTAAAGTGTCTGTCTTTCTGTGTTTATGTGTCTGATTCTATTTGTTTGCATGTCTGGGTTGGTGTTTGAAAGTTCGAGAATTTGTCTTTGTTGGTTTGAATGTCTAAAGTGTCTGTCTTTCTCTGTTTATGTGTCTGATTCTTTTTGTATGCATGTCTGGGTTGGTGTTTGCATGTCCAATTATTTGTCTTTGTTGGTATTAATGTCTAAAGTGTCTGTTTCTGTTTGTGTGTCTGATTCTATTTGTTTGCATGCCTGAGGTGGTGTTTGCAAGTCCGCGAATTTGGCATTGTTGGTTTGAATGTCTAAAGTGTCTGTCTTTCTCTGTTTGTGTGTCTAATTCTATATTTTGCATGTCTGGGTTGGTGTTTAAATGTCCAAGTATCTGTCTTTGTTGGTTTCAATGTCTAAAGTGTCTGTCTTTCTCTGTTTGTGTGTCTGATTCTATTTGTTTGCATGTCATGGTTGGTGTTTGCAAGTCCAAGGATTTGTCTTTGTTGGTTTGAATGTCCAAAGTTTCTGTCTTTCTCTGTTTGTGTGTCTGATTCTATTTGTTTGCATGTCTGGCTTTGTGTTTGCAAGTCCAAGTGTTTGCCTTTGTGGGTTTGAATGCCTAAAGCATCTGTCTGTGTGTATGTCTGATTCTTTTTGTTTGCTTGTGTGTGTTGTTGTCTGCTAGTTCAAGTATTTGTCATTGCTAGTTTGAATGTCTAATATGGCTTTTTTTCTCTGTTTGTGTCTGATTCTATTTTTTTGCGTGCATGGGTTGGGTTTTGAAAGTCCAAGTATTTGTATTTGGTGGTTTTAATGTCTAAAGTGTCTTTCTTTCTTTGTTTGTGTGTCTGATTCTATTTGTATACATGTCTGGATTGGTGTTTGTATATCCAAGTATTTGTCTTTGTTGGTATGAATGTCTGATGTATCTGTCTTTCTCTGTTTGTGTGTCTGATTCTGTTTGTTTGCATGTCTGGGTTGATGTTTCCAAGTCAAAGAATTTGTCTTTGCTGGTTTGAATGTCTAAATTGTATATCTTTTTCTGTTTGTTTGTCTGATTCTATTTGTTTGCATGTCTGGTTTGGTTTTTGCAAGTCCAAGAATTTGTCATTGTTGGTTTGAATCTCTAAAGTGTCTTTCTTTCTCTGTTTATGTGTCTGATTCTATTTGTATGCATGTCTGGATTGGTGTTTGCATGTCCAAGTTTTTGTCTTTGTTGGTATGAATGTGTGATGTATCTGTCTTTCTCTGTTTGCGAGTCTGATTCTATTTGTTTGCATGTTTGGGTTGGTGTTTGCAAGTCCAAGAATTTGTCTTTGTTGGTTTGAATGTCTAAAGTGTCTGTCTTTCTGTGTATGTGTGTCTGATTCTATTTGTTTGCATGTCTGAGTTGGTGTTTGCAAGTCCAAGAATTTGTCTTTGTTGGCTTGAATGTCTAAAGTGTATACCTTTCTCTGTTTATGTGTCTGATTCTTTTTGTATGCATGTCTGGGTTGGTGTTTGCATATCCAAGTATTTGTCTTTGTTGGTATGAATGTCTAAAGTATCTGTTTCTGTTTGTGTGTCTGATTCTATTTGTTTGCATGTCTGATTTGGTGTTTGCAGGTCCAAGAATTTGTCATGGTTGGTTTGAATGTCTAAAGTGTCTGTCTTTCTGTGTTTGTATGTCTGATTCTATTTGTTTGCATGTCTGGGTTGGTGTTTGCATGTCCAAGAATCTGTCTTTGTTGGTTTGAATGTCTAAAGTGTCTGTCTTTCTCTTTTTGTGTGTCTGATTCTATTTGTTTGCATGTCTGGGCTGGTGTTTGCAATTCCAAGAATTTGTCTTTGTTGGTTTGAATGTCTAAAGTGTCTGTCTTTCTCCGTTTATGTGGCTTATTCTATTTGTTTACATGTCTGGGTTGGTGTTTCCAAGTCCTAGTATTTGTCTTTGTTTGTTTGAATGTTTAAAGTGTCTGTCTTTCTCTGTTTGAGTGTCTGATTATATTTGTTTGCATGTCTGGGCTGATGTTTGCAAGTCCAAGAATTTGTCTTTGTTGGTTTGAATGTCTAAGGTTTCTGTCTTTTCTCTGTTTACATTTCTGATTCTTTTGTTTGCATGTCTGGGTTGGTGTTCGCAAGTCCGAGAATTTTTCTTTGTTGGTTTGAATGTCTAAAGTATCTGTTTTTCTCTGTTTGCGTGTCTGATTTTATTTGTTCGCATGTTTGGGTTGGTGTTTGCAAGACCAAGAATTTGTCTTTGTTGGTTTGAATTTCTAAAGTGTCTGTCATTCTGTGTTTGTGTGTCTGGTTCTATTTGTTTGCATGTCTGGGTTGGTGTTTGCAAGTCCAAGAATTTGTCTTTGTTGGTTTGAATTTCTAAAGTGTCTGTCTTTCTCTGTTCATGTGTCTGATACTTTTTGTATGCATGTCTGGGTTGGTGTTTGCATGTCCAAGAATTTGTCTTTGTTGGTTTGAATGTCTAAAGTGTCTGTCTTTCTCTGTTTGTGTGTCTGATTCTTTTTGATTGCATGTCTGGGTTGGTGTTTGTAAGTCCAAGTATTTGTCTTTGTTGGTTTGAATGTCTGAAGTATCTGTCTTTCTCTTTGTGCATATCTGATTCTATTTGTTTGCATATTTGGGTTGGTGTTTGCAAGTTCAAGAATTTGTCTTTGCTGGTTTGAATGTCTAAAGTGTATGTCTTTCTCTGTTTGTGTGTCAGATTCTATTTGTCTGCATATCTGGGTTGGTGTTTGCAAGTCCTAGAATTTTTCTTTGTTGGTTTGAATGTCTAAACTGTCTTTCTTTCTCTGTTTGTGTGTCTGATTCTGTTTGTATGCATGTCTGGATTGGTGTTTGCATGTCCAAGTATTTGTCTTTGTTGGTTTGAATGTCTGATGTATCTGTCTTTCTCTGTTTGTGTGTCTGATTCTATTTGTTTGCATGTCTGGGTTGATGTTTGCAAGTCCAAGAATTTGTCATTGCTGGTTTCAATGTCTAAAGTGTCTGTCTTTCTCTGTTTGTGTGTCTGATTCTATTTGTATGCATGTCTGGATTGGTGTTTGCAAGTCCAAGTTTTTGTCTTTGTTGGTATTGAATGTGCTGAAATGTAGTCTAGTCTTTCTCTGTTTTTGTGTCTGATTGTGTTTTTTGTTATGTATGGGTTAGTATTTGCAATCCTAATTATTTGTAAGTGTTGTTTTAAATGTCTAAAGTGATTTTCTTTCTCTATTTATGCGTATGACTCTAATTGTTGGCATTTCTGGGTTGGTGTTGAAAGTCCAAGAAGCTCTCTTTGGTAGTTTGAATGTCTAAAGTGTCTGTCGTTTTCTGTTTTTGTGTCTGATTCTATTTGTTTGCATGTCTGATTTGGTGTTTGCAAGTCCAAGTATTTGTCTTTGTTGGTTTGCATGTCTACAGTGTCTGTATGCCCGTGATTGTATGTATGTTTCTATTTATTTGCATGTGTGGGCTGGTGTTTGCAAGTCCAAAAATTTGTCTTTGTTGGTTTGATTGTATAAAGTGTCCGTCTTACTATGTTTGTGTGTCTGATTCTATTTATTTCCACGTCTGGGTTGGTGTTTGCAAGTCCAAGAATTTGTCTTTGTTGGTTTGAATGTCTAAAGTGTCTGTCTTTCTCCGTTTATGTGGCTTATTCTATTTGTTTACATGTCTGGGTTGGTGTTTGCAAGTCCTAGTATTTTTCTTTGTTGGTTTGAATGTTTAAAGTGTCTGTCTTTCTCTGTTTGAGTGTCTGATTATATTTGTTTGCATGTCTGGGCTGATGTTTGCAAGTCCAAGAATTTGTCTTTTTTGGTTTGAATGTCTAAAGTGTCTGTCTTTTCTCTGTTTACATGTCTGATTCTTTTTGTTTGCATGTCTGGGTTGGTGTTTGCAAGTCCAAGTATTTGTCTTTGTTGGTTTGAATGTCTAAAGTATCTGTCTTTCACTGTTTGTGTTTCTTATTATATTTGTTTGCATGTTTGGGTTGGTGTTTGCAAGTCCAAGAATTTGTCTTTGTTGGTTTGAATGTCTAAAGTGTCTGTCTTTCTGTGTTTATTTGTCTAGTTCTTTTTGTTTTCATGTCTTGGTTGCTGTTTGCAAGTCCAAGAATTTGTCTTTGTTGGTTTGAATTTCTAAAGTGTCTGTCTTTCTCTGTTCATGTGTCTGATACTTTTTGTTTGCATGTCTGGGTTGATGTTTGAAAGTCCAACTAAGTGTCTTTATTTGTATGAATGTCTAAAGTGTCTGTTTCTGTTTGTATGTTTGATTCTATTTGTTTGAATGTCTGGGTTGGTGTCTGCATGTCTAATTATCTGTCTTTATTGGTTTGAATGTCTAAAGTGTCTGTCTTTCTCTGTTGGCTTGTCTGATTCTATTTGTTTGCATATCTGGGTTGGTGTTTGCAAGTCCAAGAATTTGTCTTTGTTGGTTTGAATGTCTAAAGTGTATGTCTTTCTCTGTTTTTGTGTCAGATTCTATTTTTTTACATGTCTGGGTTGATGTTTGCAAGTCCAAGAATTTGTCTTTGGTGGTTTGAATGTCTAAAGTGTGTTTCTTTCTCTTTTTGTGTGTCTGATTCTATTTGTTAGCATGTCTGGATATGTTCTGCATATCCAAGTATTTGTCTTTGTCGGTATGAATGTCTAATGTGTCTAAACTGTGTCTTTCTCTGTTTGTGTTTCTGATTCAATTTAATTGCATGTCTGGGTTGGTTTATGCAAGTCCAAGAATTTGTCATTGCTGGTTTCAATGTCTAAAGTGTCTGTCTTTCTCTGTTTGTGTGTCTTATTCTATTTGATTGTATGTCTGGGTTGATGTTTGCAAGTCCAAGAATTTGTCTTTCTTGGTTTGAATTTCTAATTTGTCTGTCTTTCTCCGTTTATGTGGCTGATTCTATTGGTTTCCGTGTCTGAGTTAATTTTTACAAGTCAAACAATTTTTCTTCATTTGTTTCAATATTGAAAATGTCTGTATGTCTCTGTTTTTGTGTCGGATTCTATTTGTTTTTAGGTCCGAGTTGGTGTTTGCAAGTCCAAGTAATTTTCTTTGTTGGTTTGAATGTCTAAAGTGTCTGTCTTTATCTGTTTTCATGTCTGATTCTATTTGTTTGCATGTTGGGTTAGTGTTTGCAAGTCTAAGTATTTGTCTTTGTTGGTTTGAATGTCTAAAGTGTCTGTCTTTCTCTGTTTATGTGTCTGATTCTTTTTGTATGCATGTCTGGGTTGGTGTTTGCATGTCCAATTATTTGTCTTTGTTGGTATTAATGTCTAAAGTGTCTGTTTCTGTTTGTGTGTCTGATTCTATTTGTTTGCATGCCTGAGGTGGTGTTTGCAAGTCCAAGAATTTGGCATTGTTGGTTTGAATGTCTAATGTGTCTGTCTTTCTCTGTTTGTGTGTCTAATTCTATTTTTTGCATGTCTGGGTTGGTGTTTGCAATGTCTCAGTATCTGTCTTTGTTGGTTTGAATGTCTAAAGTGTCTGTCTTTCTCTGTTTGTGTGTCTGATTCTATTTGTTTGCATGTCAGGGTTGGTGTTTGCAAGTCTGAGAATTTGTCTTTGTTGGCTTGAATGTCGAAAGTGTCTGTCTTTCTCTGTTTGTGTGCCTGATTCTATTTGTTTGCATGTCTGGCTTTGGTTTACAAGTCCATGTATTTGCCTTTGTTGGTTTGAATGCCTAAAGCATCTGTCTGTGTGTATGTCTGATTCTATTTGTTTGCATGTCTGGGTTGATGTTTGCAAGTCCAAGAATTTGTCTTTGCTGATTTGAATGTTTAAAATGTATGTGTTTCTCTGTTTGTGTGTCTGATTCTATTTTTTTGCATGTCTGGGTTGGGGTTTGCAATTCCAAGAATTTGTCTTTGTTGGTTTGAATGTCTAAAGTATATTTCTTTCTATGTTTGTGTGTCTGATTCTATTTGTATGCATGTCTGGATTGGTGTTTGTATGACCAAGTATTTTTCTTTGTTGGTATGAATGTCTGATGTATCTGTCTTTCTCTGTTTGTGTGTCCGATTCTGTTTGTTTGCATGTCTGGGTTGATGTTTCCAAGTCCAAGAATTTGTCTTTGCTGGTTTGAATGTCTGAATTGTCTATCTTTTTCTGGTTGTGTGTATGATTGTATTTGTTTTCGTGTCTGGGTTGGTGTTTGCAAGTCCAAGAATTTTTAATTGTTGGCTTGAATGTCTAAAGTGTCTGTCTTTCTCTGTTTGTGTGTCTGAATCTATTTGTATGCATGTCTGGGTAGGTGTTTGCATGTCCAAGTATTTGTCTTTGCTGGTTTGAATGTCTAATGTATCTATCTTTCTCTGTTTGTGTGTCTGATTCTATTTGTTTGCATGTCTGGGTTGATGTTTGCAAGTCCAAGAATTTGTTTTTGTTGGTTTGAATGTCTAAAGTATCTGTATTTCTCTGTTTGCGAGTCTGATTCTATTTGTTTGCATGTTTGGGTTGGTGTTTGCAAGACCAAGAATTTGTCTTTGTTGGTTTGAATGTCTAAAGTGTCTGTCTTTCTGTGTATATGTGTCTGATTCTATTTGTTTGCATGTCTGAGTTGGTGTTTGCAAGTCCAAGAATTTGTCTTTGTTGGCTTGAATGTCTAAAGTGTCTACCTTTCTCTGTTTATGTGTCTGATTCTATTTGTTTGCATCTCTGGGTTCGTGTTTGCATGTCCAAGTATTTGTCTTTGTTGGTTTGAATGTCTTTGTTGGTTTGAAAGTGTCTGTCTTTCTCTGTTTGTGTGTCTGATTCTATTTGTTTGAATGTCTGGGTTGGTATTTGCAAGTCCAAGTACTTGTCAGTGGTTGTTTGTTTGACCTTAGTTAGGGTCTTTCTCTGTTTGCGCTTTTTATTCTATCTGTTTTCATGTATGGGGGTAAATTTTCAGGTCAATGTATTTTTCTGTATTGGTTTTAATTTGTATACAACCTGCCTATCTCTGTTTGTGTGTCTGTTTCTATTTTTTTACATGTCTTGACTGGTGTTTGCAAGTCCTAGTATTTGTCTTTGTTGGTTTGAATGTTTAAAGTGTCTGTCTTTCTCTGTTTGAGTGTCTGATTATATTAGTTTGCATGTCTGGGATGATATTTGCAAGTCCAAAAATTTGTCTTTGTTGGTTTTAATGTATAAGGTGTCTGTCTTTTCTCTGTTTAAATGTATGATTCTTTTTTTTTGCATGTATGGGTTGGTGTTTGCAAGTCCAAGTATTTGTCTTTGTTGGTTTGAATGTCTAAAGTGTCTGTCTTTCTCTGTTTGCGTTTCTGATTATATTTGTTTGCATGTTTCGGTTGGTGTTTGCAAGACCAAGAATTTGTCTTTGTTGGTTTGAATGTCTAAAGTGTCTGTCTTTCTGTGTTTATGTGTCTGATTCTATTTGTTTGCATGTCTGGGTTGCTGTTTGCGAGTCCAAGAATTTGTCTTTGTTGGTTTGAATGTCGAAAGTGTCTGTCTATCTATGTTCATGTGTCTGGTTCATTTTGTATGCATGTCTGGGTTGGTGTTTGCATGTCCAAGGTCTTTGTTGGTATGAATGTCTAAAGTGTCTGTCTCTGTTTGTGTGTCTGATTCTATTTGTTTGCATGTCTGGGTTGGTGTTTGCAAGTCCAATAATTTGTCATTGTTGGTATGAATGTCTAAAGTGTCTGTCTTTCTTTGTTTGTGTCTCTAATTCTATTTTTTTGCATGTCCGGCTTGGTCTTTGCATGTCCAAGTATCTGTTTTTGTTGGTTTGCATGTCTAAAGTGTCTGTCTTTCTCTGCTTGTGTGTCTGATTCTATTTGTTTGCATGTCTTGGTTGGTGCTTGCAAGTCCAATAATTTGTCTTTGATGGTTTGAATTTCTAAAGTGTCTGTCTTTCTCTGTTTGTGTGTCTGATTCTATTTGTTTGCATGTCTGGCTTGGTGTTTACAAGTCCAAGTATTTGTCTTTGTTGGTTTGAATGTCTAAAGTGCCTGTCTTTCTCTGTTTGTATGTCTGATTCTATTTGTTTGCATATCTGGGTTGATGTTTTCAAGTTTAAATATTTGTTATTGTTTTTTTTGATTTCTATAGTCTCTGTCTTTCTCTGTTTGTTTGTCAGATTCTATTTGTGTCAGTGTCTGGGTTGGGTTTTTAAACTTCAAGAATTTTTCATTTGTAGTCTTAATGTGGTAAGTTTCTGTTCTTTCTTTGTTTGTCTGTCTGACTTTATATTTATGCATGTCTGGGTTGGTGTTTGCATGTCAAAATATTTGTCTTTGTTGGTATGAATGTCTGATGTATCTGTCTTTCTCTGTCTGTGTGTCTGATTCTATTTGTTTGCATGTCTGGGTTGATGTTTGCAAGTCCAAGAATTTGTCTTTGTTGGTTTGAATGTCTAAAGTGTCTTTCTTTATCTTTTTGTGTGTCTGACTGTGTTTGTGTTCAAGTCTGGGTTGATGTTGGCAAGTCCAAGAGTTTTTCTTTGTTAGTTTGAATGTCTAAAGTGTCTGTCTTTCTCGGTTTATGTGTATGATTCTATTTGTATGCATGTCTGGATTGGTGTTTGCAAGTCCAAGAATCGGTCTCTGCTGGTTTGAAGGTCTAAAGTGACTATCTTTCTCTGTTTGTGTGTCTGTTTCTAATTGTTTGAACATCAGGATTGATTGCTGCAAGTCCAAGAATTTGTCTTTGTTGGTTTGAATGCTTAAATTGTATGTCTTTCTCTGTTTGTGATGTCTGATTGTATTTGTTTGCAAGTCTTGGTTGATGTTTGCAAGTCCAATACTTTGTTTTTGATGGTTTGAATGTCTAAAGTGTCTGTCTTTCTCTGTTTAGGTGTTTGACTCTAATTGTTTGAATGTTTGAGTTGGTGTTTGCAAGTACAAGAATTTGTCTTTCTTGGTTTCAATGTCTAAACTATCTATCTTTCTCTGTTTATGTGCCTGATTTTATTTGTTTGAATGTCTGGGTTGGTGTTTGCAAGTCCAAGTATTTGTCTTTGTTGGTATGAATGTCTAAAGTGTCTGTCTTTCTCTGTTTGTGTTTCTGATTCTATTTGTGTAAATGTCTGGACTAGGGTTTCCGTTCCCATGAATCTTTCATTGTACATTTTATAGCATAGTTTGCCTTTGTTTATCTGTTTGTTAGGTTGATTCTATGTGTTTGAATTTCTATAATTGTGTATGAAAGTCAAACAACATTTCTTTGTTGGTTTTAATGTCAAAAGTGTCTGTATTTCTCTGTTTGTGTATTTGATTTTTGTGTTTGCATGTTTGGCTTGGTGTTTGCATGTTCAAGTATGTGTCGTTGATGGTTTAAATTCCTAAAGCGTCTGTCTTTCTCTATTTTTGTGTCTGATTCTACTTGTTTGGATGTCTGGGTTGGTGTTTGCAAGTCCAAGAATTTGTCTTTGTTGGTTTGAATGTCTAAAGTGTCTGTCTTCTCTGTTTGTGTGTCAGATTCTATTTGTTTGCATGTCTGGGTTAGTGTTTGCAAGTCCAAGATTTGTCTTTGTTGGTTTGAATGTCTAAAGTGTCTGTCTTTTTCTGTTTGTGCGTCTGATTCTATTTTTTTGCATGTCTGGATTAGCGTTTGCATGTCCAAGTATTTGTCTTTGTTGGTTTGAATGTATAAAGTGTCTGTCTATATCTCTTTGTGTGTCTGATTCTATTTGTTCGCATGTCTGGGTTGGTGTTTGTAAGTCCATGTCTTTGTCTATGTTGGTTTGAATGTCTAAAGTGTGTTTCATTTTCAGTGTGAGCGTCTAATTCTATTTTTATGCAAGTCTGGATAACCGTTTGCATGTCCGAATATTTGCCTTTTATTGTATGAATGCCTAGTGTGTCTGTAAATCTCTATTTGTAAGCCTGATTCTATTTGTTTACATTTCAGTGTTGATATTGGCAAGTCCAAGAATTTGTATATCTTGGTTTGAATTTCCAAAGTCTGTGACGTTTTCTTTTTGTGTGTCTGACTCTCTTTGTATGCTTGTCTGGGTTGGTGTTTCCAAGTCTAAGAATTTGTCATTGCTGGTTTCAATGTCTAAAGTGTCTGTCTTTCTCTGTTTGTTTGTCTGATTCTATTTGATTGTATGTCTGGGTTGATGTTTGCAAGTCCAAGATTTTGTCTTTCTTGGTTTGAATGTCTAATTTGTCTGTCTTTATCCGTTTTTGTGGCTGATTCTATTGGTTTCCGTGTCTGGGTTGGTGTTTGCAAGTCCAAGTGTTTGTCTTTGTTGGTTTGAATGTTTAAAGTGTCTGTCTTTCTCTGTTTACATGTCTTATTCTTTTCGTTTGCATGTCTGGGTTAGTGTTTGCAAGTCCAAGTATTTGTCTTTGTTGGTTTGAATGTCCAAAGTGTCTGTCTTTCTCTGTTTGTGTGTCTGATTCTATTTGTTTGCATGTCCGGGTTGATGTTTGCAAGCCGAAGTATTTGTCTTTGTTGGTTTGAATGTCTAAAGTGCCTGTCTTTCTCTGTTTACATGTCTGATTCTATTTGTTTGCATGTCTGGGTTAGTGTTTGCAAGTCCAAGTATTTGTCTTTGTTGGTTTGAATGTCCAAAGTGTCTGTCTTTCTCTGTTTTTGTGCCTGATTCTATTTTTTTGCATGTCTGGGTTGGTGTTTTTAAGTCCAAGAACTTCTCTTTGTTGGTTTGAATGTTTAAACTGTCTGTCTTTCTCTGTTTGTGAGTCTGGTCTATTTTTGTGCATGTCTGGGTTGGTGTTTGAATGTCCAAGTATTTGTCTTTGTTTGCAATACCAACCTTTTTTTCAAGTAACTGTATTCACGTTAGGTTCATTTAGGTTCACTTAGCGTGGCGCGCCACGCCAAGTGAACCTAATTGAACCTAACGTGAATACAGTTACTTGAAAAAAAGGTTGGACTTGCGAACACCAACTCAGACATGCAAACAAAAAGAATCAGACACATAAACACTGAAAGACAGACACTTTAGACATTCAAACCAACAAAGACAAATTCTTGGGCTTGCAAAAACCAACCCAAACATGCAAAAAAATAGAATCAGACACTCAAACAGAGAAAGACAGATGCTTTAGACATTCAAACCAACAAAGACAAATACTTGGACTTGCAAACACCAACCCAGACATGAAAACAAAAAGAATCAGACATGTAAACTGAGAAAAGACAGACACTTTAGACATTCAAACCAACAAAGAAAAATTCTCGGACTTGCAAACACCAACACAGACATGCAAACAAATAGAATCAGACACACAAACAGAGAAATACAGACACTTTAAACATTCAAACCAACAAAGACAAATACTAGGACTTGGAAACACCAACCCAGACATGTAAACAAATAGAATTAGCCACATAAACGGAGAGAGACAGACACTTTAGACATTCAAACCAACAAAGACAAATTCTTGGACATGCAAGGACCAACTCAGACATTCAAACAAATAGAATCAGACACACAAACCCAGAAAGACAGACAATTTAGACATTCAAACCAACAAAGACAAATTCTTGGTCTTGCAAACACCAACCCAAACATGCAAACAAATAGAATCAGACACACAAACAGAGAAAGAGAGACAGTTTAGACATTCAAACCAACAAAGACAAATACTTGGACTTGCAAACACCAACCCAGACATGCAAACAAATAGATTCAGACAAACAACCAGAGAAAGACAGACACTTTAGATATTCAAACTAACAATGACAAATACTTGGACTAGCATAACCCCGCCCGAGCAGTTAAACATACTGAATCAGTCACTGCACCATAGACAGACAGACACTGCGGGAATAAAAACCACCGATGAGAAATTCTTGTAAGTGCAATAACCGAACCAAGCAAACCAAAAAGGCGAATATGATAAACAAAAAGAGAAATGCCAAATCATCAGACAATAAAACAAGCAAAGACAAATTCTTGGACTTGCAAACACCAACCCAGACATGCATACAAAAAGAATCAGACACAAAAACAGAAAAAGATAGACACTTTAGACATTTAAACACACAAAGACAAATTCTTGGACTTGCAAACACCAACCCAGACATGCAAACAAATAGAATCAGACACATAAACACAGAAAGACAGACACTTTATACATTCAAACCAACAAATACAAATTCTTGGTCTTGGAAACACCAACCCAAACATGCAAACAAATAGAATCAGACACGCAAACAGAGAAAGACAGATACTTTAGACATTCAAACCAACAAAGACAAATTCTTGGACTTGCAAACACCAATCCAGACATGCAAACAAATAGAATCAGACACACAAACAGAGAAAGACAGACAATTTAGACATTCAAACCAACAAAGACGAATACTTGGACTTGCAAACACCAACCCAGACACACAAACAAGTAGAATAAGACACACAAACAGAGAAAGACAGACACTTTAGACATTCAAACCAACAAAAACAAATTCTCGGACTTGCAAACACCAACCCAGACATGCAAAAAAATAGAATCAGACGCACAAACAGAGAAAGACAGACACTTTAGACAATCGAACCAACAAAGACAAATACTTGGACTTGCTAACATCAACCCAGACATGCAAACAAAAAGAATCAAACATGTAAACAGAGAAAGACAGACACTTTAGACCTTCAAACCAACAAAGACAAATTCTTGGACTTGCAAACATCAACCCGGACATGCAAACAAGTAGAATCAGACAAAAAAACAGAGAAAGACAGACACTTTAAACATTGAAACCAACAAAGACAAATACTTGGACTTGCAAAAACTAACCCAGACACGTAAACCAATAGAATCAGCCACATAAACAGAGAAAGACAGACACTTCAAACATTCAAACCAACGAAGACAAATACTTGGATTTGCAAACATCAACCCAGACATGCGAACAAATAGAATCAGACATGTAAACAGAGAAAGACAGACACTTTAGACATTAAAACCAACAAAGACAAATTCTTTGACTTGCAAACATCAACCCAGACATGCAAATAAATAGAATCAGACACGCAAACAGAGAAAAACTGACACTTTAAACATTCAAACCAACAAAGACAAATACTTGGACTTGCAAACACCAACCAAGACATGTAAACAAATAGAATAAGCCACATAAACAGAGAAAAACAGACACTTTAGACATTCAAACAAACAAAGACAAATTCTTGGACTTACAAACAACCACCCAGACATACAAACAGATAGAATCAGACAGACAAACAGAGAAAGACAGACAATTTAGACATTCAAACCAACAAAAACAGATACTTAGACTTGCAAATACCAACCCAGACATGCAAACAAATAGAATCAGACACACACACAGAGAAAGAAAGACATTTTAGACAACACTACTGAATTTAAGTATGTTTCATCTCATTTGAAGTCATGTCAAAAAAAATTTGAAAAAAATGTATCATGCTAAAAAAATTCAAAAAAAGGGTAGGGGGGAGTTGGAGGGGAGGGGGCGCCTTTCGAGTGTGGGGATAGGGGACCTTTGGGGGATTGATGTACCTGCTGGTTAGGGTCGTTGGTTCTTATGATCCATGATGGTTCGTACTCACATACACCTTACTACTTGATTTGCAAGGATTTCTAAGGTTTGTTCAGAATTTCATTATTAAAATTCTTTTCTTGCCATCTACTTCTCTCTTAGTATCAACTTTTAGTATACTATAACGTTAGAATCTATTTTAAACTACCAACACTGTTCAAACACCACATGTGTATTATACAGAACACATCAGAGAGGTAGAGATAGGTCAACTCGCAATGTCATTATATCATCATTAACCATTTTCATAGATTTATGTTGTCTCAAATTTATAATAAATAAGGTATGGATTAACATGCTCTTCAGGGTTACCTTAACTGCTAATCACATTAACCCTTTTTCTCCACCATCATACAATCCAATTTGCAGATACTATCTAGCTCTGTTTTTTTTCTCTATAATTCAATTAATATCGTTTGTATAGTCCAATTCGCAAATTCCTTATCCCTTTTTGCAAATGTCAATCAAACAATACTAGACATTTTACATTCTTAATCAAACTACTCTCGAGTTAAGGCAATTGTCCAAAAAAAATATTTCACTTTTTGCAAGGAGAATCCCTGCTCGCTACTCACTCTCTTTTAAAAGGTGTAGAGCTTCTATAGAATAGAATAAGAAGGAACATAAAACCCTTAGAATAGGATAGGAGGGAACATAAACCCTTAGAATAGCATGGGGAGGGAACATAAACCCTTAGAATAGAATAGGAATTAACATATACTCCTAGAATAGCATAGGAAGGAACATAACTCCTAGAATAGCATAGGAAGGAACATAACCCCTTAGAATAGCATAGGAAGGAGCATAGTGTTCCCAAATAGCATGGGAAGAAACATAAACTCTTAGAATAGCATAGGAAGAAACATAAACCCTTAAAATAGCATAGGAAGGAACATAAACCCTTAGAATAGCATATGAAGGAACGTAAACCAAGCAAATCCATGAGTACATGCTCTGAAAAGGTGCCAAGAAAGTATAGGTGTGAGAGGATGCTCACTCTCTTTGAAAAGGTGTAGAGCTTCTATAGAAACGTCTTCCTATGGCCTCTATAGAATAGCATGGTAATTCCTAGGGCCTATATAGAAATGGAAGGTACTACTCTACTAACCATGAGAAAGGAATTCCACGAATCCCTTTGTTCTTGAGTTTACTTAATAAACACTGTGATCAACCATGTCAAAGGCCTTAGGAAAATCCAGAAATAAGCCTAGTACAGTATTTTTAAGGTCAAGTTAGGAACGTATAAACTGTGTGGCGTCGATTAGTGCATGAACAGTTGAAAATTTGGAACGGAAGCTAGATTGATGAGAAGAAATCAACGAATCTAAAGGATTAATCCCAAATAAAAAGGGAGAAAGAAGTCGAAAGATAATTCTCTCGAGCACTTTGGATATAACTGGGAGAAGTGAGATAGAACGATAATTACTTATCTCAGACGGATCGCCTTTTTTATTAATCGGCAAAACAATTGCTGCTTTAAATATTCCTGGGAGGACTCCATTGATCATAGACAGGTTTGTTATGTGCACAATAGGTTTACAAACATAGGAAGATTCGGTCCTAAGAAGCTTATTACTTATGCCAAAGAAGTCAGGTGTACTACTATTAGACAGAGATTCGATAACTTGAAGCACCTCTTTACTATCAATTGGAGAGAAAAACATGGAACTGGGATTCTTGCTAGAGTGTACTGACTCGGAGGGGGAACAGGAGTTAGCATTTGCAATATTGATGAAATAATTATTAAAAGCATCCGGTACTGAAATTGGGACAATTAATCTGCTACTGATGTCCTTAAGGTTAATAGGTATAGATCTTGAATTCCTTTTTTTTAAAGAATTTCATTTATTGTGAACCATGTTTTTGCAAGTTCCCTTTGCAGTGAGAGATTTTTGAATAATAATAATTTTGTTTTTGCTTCCCAGGCGAGTTTGATACATAAGTTTTTGTATTTTTTATAATTACTTAGGTCATTAACGCTACTGGTCTTGCAAGCTAACTTATATAGGTCATTTTTACGGTATGAAGAGATTATCAGGCTATTGGACATCCAGGGGCGTATATGGGTAATTTTTCGGTTTGATTTATGAGCTGGAAAGGTTGAACTGATAAGATCACTCAGCCACTGAATAAAATCATTTGCGGCTGAATTAACATACTGACAATCCAAAACCTTTAACCACTCAAAGGATTTCAAACGATCCGTGAACCGGCTTATATTTACAATATTATATATTCTATTAGACTTAGGGGTATTAGCTATGGAGATTTGAGTAGTTGTTAGGGAGGGTAGGGAGAAATAGATTGGAAAGTAGTCGGATAGGTCAGAGAGTATTATTTTGGAGGACAGTTGGCTTCCAAGGGAAGTTGATACAAAAATTTTATCAATTACAGTAGCGGTAGACCTCATAGGATCAACTTTAGAAGGAAAAAGGATTGTTGGAAGAAGACCACTTGAGGTAAATTTGTCAAAGAAGGTATCACAATCATTATTATTGCTAAGATTTAGTAAATTACAATTGAAGTCCCCAAAAACTATTGCCTTCTTTTGTGGTAAATTAATAAAACTAGAAAAGTCATCAAACAGATTACAAAAGATAGGTGTCGGAAATGAGGGTTTTTATAAAACAGTACAACAACTTTCAATATAAACCTTATGTGTCCCCAGGGTATAACTTACTACCCTTGCACTGAAGGCTCTGAGGGGGTTATCTTCCTAAAAGACCTATTTTCCAGAACGTTTAGCTACCTTCAACAAAATGGATATCTCAAAATTTTGATTGGATGCGTTTTGGAAAATGGTCGGCATGAGACGAGCGTTAGTTGCTATCCAATCCCTTTCAATTATTAAAAAAGGCACTAGCCCTTTCACTTTCCAACTGAATGAGCCCATTTGAAGTTTCTACGACAACACTTTCAATAAAACTTTATATACCCCAGGGCTTAACTTACAACCCTTGCCCAGAGGGCTGTGGAGGGAGGAGTTGTCATCCTTAAAGACCTAATTTCCAAAACTTTCAACTACGTTGAATAAAATGACTATCTAAAAATTTTGATTGGATGTGTGTGGGGAAAAGGTGGGCGTAAGAAGGGGGTTAGTTGCCCTCAAATCAATTTCGACTATTGAAAAGGGTACTATTCCTTTGAATTTCAAATCGAATGAGCCCTTTTTTAAGTTTCTACGACAAATATTTCACTAAAAATCTTTTATGCCCCCAGGGCATAACTTATAATCCATGCCTTGAGGGTTGGGGGGATAGTCCTCTTCAAAAATATATTTTCTATCTGGAAATCAACTACGCTGAATAAAATGGCTATCTCAAAATTTTTATTGGATGTGTTTGGGGGAATGATGGGCGTGGGGGGGGGGGGCTAGTTGCCCTCCATTCACTCTTGACTATTAAAAAGAGCTCTAGATCTTTGAATTTCAAATCGAATGAGGTTTTTTTGAAGTTTCTACGAAAACACCTTCTTTAAAAACCTTATGTGCCCCCAGGGCATAACTTAAAACCCTTGCCCTGAGGGATGTGAGGGAGTGTCCTCCTCTAAAACATATTTTCTATCTGGAAATCAACTTTGCTAAACAAAATGGCTATCTCAAAGTTTTCATTTGATGTGTTTAGGGGAATGATGGGTGTGTTGGGGGGGGGGCAGTTGCCCTCCAATCACTTTCAACTATTAAAATGGGTACTATCCCTTCGAATTTCCAATTGAATGAGCCTGTTTTGAAGTTTCTACGATAACTTCTTTTTTAAAAACCATATATGCCCCCAGGGCATAACTTAAAACCCATCAACTACTCTGAACAAAATGGCTATATCAAAGTTTTGAGTGGATGTGTTTGTGGCAAATTATGGGCATGGGGGGGGGCTAGTTGCCCTTCAATCACTTTTGACTCTAAAAGGGCACTAGAACTCTCAATTTCCAATCGAATGAGCCCCTTTTGAAGTTTCTACGACGACCCCTTCTATATGAAGTGCCCAGCTTTAAAGGAAAAAACAATAAATAGTACATTGTGCCAACATCGTTCTTATATGCTGTCAGGGCATATCTTAAAACCCTTTCCCCGAGGGTTGTGGAGGAGTTTCCTCCTCAAAAACATATTTCGTATCTGGAAATCAACTACGCTGAACAAAATAGCTATCTCAAAATTTTGATTGGATATGTTTGGAGGAATGATAGGCATGGGGGGGGGGCTAGTTGCCCTTCAATTTCAATTATTGAAAAGGGCACTAGCCACTCCAATTTCCAATTGAATGAGCCTGTTTTGAAGTTTCTACGACAACTCCTTCGATACGAAGTGTCCGGCTGAAGAAGAGGAAACACATTTTGCCCACATCGTTCTTACCTTAGGCAGAGCTAGCGCGCTGCCTATGATTTTTCAGAAATTACGTAAACCGTTACATCAGCCAATATAAAAGGAAATAGAAAAGAAGTAGACAGAGGTCTATAATATCATGTCACTATTTTTATGTTGTTTATTCATCCAAATGGAAAATTGTGGCACCCTCTGTAAAATCACGGCAGGAGTCGGTAAAACTGCTTTGTTCAAAAACCAAGTTCAAAATTTCTGCAGATTGACAGGTCTGTATTTTCGTGGTCTTTATTGAACCAAAGAAAGAATTTAGGTGACGTCAGAAAAATCGTAAAGCAAACGGATTGGTATACATTCAAGATTGCAGCATTCTGTGGCCATTATTGGTTTATTTTCCTACGCCAGATTTACTTAGGCTAGGATACAATCTATATTTATTTATACTGACTTGAATTTTTAAATCTCATTATATAAACACCATGTTTCTACCTAACGCCCTTTTATTTTATTCTTATAACTGCAAGTAAAACTCATCTGACTCACTACTGTCTCCGTCATTCGGTTAAACAAGGGCATATGCTACTACATCTGATACCTGGGTCTTTTTAGTAAAAAAAACATAAGATTAGTATCCCATTATCAACACCTTCCAAGCCTAAATTATTATTCTTCATGAGCCCTACTCCATTGTCTCCGTGTCCCATCCTTCATGTCTGGGTGAATTATTTTGACATCATCTACTTTCATGTTTTGTATCCCTCGGACATGAGTTCCTAAAATTCCTATTAAGTCAAGTGTGAATCTTTAGAATTCGTCTGTCAAAATGTCGATACGATAGTTTTCTCTCAACCTCGTAACACTCCAAGTTTGTACTTCTCATATTCTCTAAATTATCGGAATTATTTTGGCCAAAGGAAAAGTCATGCTGCTGCAAACCATTGCAGGAGGCGCTAGAACACATTTACTCTGGTCCATGCTGAAACACTTTTATCGGCTTAGAATCGAACAGCAAAAAGTTCATGGGACTTCCAGTATGTATTTATTAAGTCTGTTTGCAATTTTGGGCTTATCTTGGTTACAACTTGGTTTTCAGCACTTGGTAATGTTGTTCTATCGACAAGAGCAGAAATCCCACACAGCCAATCTTAAACCTATTATCTCCGACTCACTATACGTCCATGCTTTGAAATATTACGCTTATGTTCGAAAGCTACCAATAGTATATAAATCAGCTTGGAAGAGATTTTTCAGCCAAATAACGCCAGCAAAAGCAGAGTAAGCCCAGAAAATTGATCCACTAATCAGAATCTTGTGTGAATACTGTTTTTTTACTAAGCATTAATTTCTGGCGGGGCGTTATTCATCAAGAGGAAACAGAGTTGAACGCAAGGATACCCCAAGAGGGTCAAACTATCGCTTTGAATAGACTTTTTATATAATTGGATCTTATACCCTGCAGAAATTTTCGGGAGAAAGGTTTGTAACTCATGGAACGTGTGCAAACACAAGTGGAGCCTGCCGAGTGTATATATGAGAGACCTTCTTTTTCTTCTACCTGTATTTATGGCCAACGGGCAACGGTGTCCCAGTTAAAATTATGGATCCCAAGAATAAGGCCCCTCCTAGGTCTGCGACTTAAGCATATTATCTTAACCCTATTGTCTCCGACTCGCTGTATGTCCATGCTTAGAAATAGTATGCTTCTGTTTGTGAAGTTACCCATAATAGACAAATCAGCTTACAAGTGATTTTTCAGCCAAATAACGCCTATAAAAGTACCCTAGGCCCAGAAGAATCATCCACTGATCAGAATCTCATGTGAAAACTGTCTTGTTTACTAAGCTGTAATTTCCTGCGAGGCGTCACTCATCAAGTGGGAACAAAGCTGAATGCAAGGTCCAAAGTCTTTAGGGTACCTCAGCAGGGTCGAAGCAGCCCTTTGAATAGACCGTTGTCATATAGTTGGACCTTACACCCTGCAGTAAATATCATCCTATAGAAGATCCTCCCACAGTGATGCTCTGCATCACCATGCAGTTTAACTTACTACTGGGAGAAAGGTGTGTTACTCATGGAACGTGTGCACACACAAGTGGGGCCTGTCCAGAGAGGCCTTCTTCTTCTTCTACTTGTATCTAAGACCAACGGTGTCCCAGTTATAATTTTGGACCATTAAAAATAAGGTACCTCCTTGGTCTGCGCCTCCTATGAAGATACCCAACATATCTGTAGGGTGTTCCCATATCCCCCATCTAGAGACGCACTGAGTGGCCTGCTGAAGACCCTTAATAATTATCGTTTGAACCAACAATAGACCTGCGTGGTTTAATGGCACAGACTTAAATCATAGAAACTCACTTCTTTGCATTTGCTATAATTCCATTGCAAAGAGTAGGTGTTTGCAGTGAAAAGCATTAAAAGCTATTTTTAAGAAATTTTCATGGATCTCCCAAAAAAATCACTGCGCGAGTTTGAGATATGAACAATTTCTCTTAAAACCAGATATGACCAATCTTATTTTCCCTATTTACTTTTCTTTTTACAGTGACCATTTTTTGTTAATGATCACGCATAGAAAAAAGCCATAATATTTTTTGTAGCTAGCTGTTGTAAAAAAAGAACCAAATTTTTAATAGAATCATCATATAGTTATACTTTACCATTATTATTGGTTGTAACCCACAATTATAACGTCATTTGTCATTGTGTATATGAAGACTTAGTAAAAATTTTGATTGATATTTTATGAGTTGTTATACCTCATAAACCTGAAAGAATGCAAAAACATTAGCTTATAATCCTGTTTGAGCAAAAAAAGTGAAAACATAACTAAAGCTTTTGTAACTAAAAAAACGAGTCAAGTTTTATTTGGCATTTAGTTTTGATTTAAAGTCTGAATACAAAAAGAAGTTTAGGCCAGTTTCTAGAAAAACTATGGATATTACGAGCAATTTAGTAATTTTAAGAGGGAGAGGCATTTGGAATTTGACAGCGAAAGCCTGTCAATTTATTAAATCATTTATCAATATCACAGTTAGATGTATAACAGCTAGGAGGCTAGATTCACCTAAGAACCACTCTCTGATGAAATTGGACAGTCACAGACCTGGAAGGATTGCACTTCGAGGGACCGAAAAGTATTCGAAATCAACAGAGTCGCACTTTTGGCGTTTAATTCGTAAAACAGTGCAAAATGCAAAGTTAGATCGTTTTATATTACTGCCTTGCTATACCTCTTCTTCAAGCAACTATGATTTAAACAAATTACCTACCCTGGGAAAAAAACCAAACCATATTGGTATTATTATGGATGGAAATGGCAGGTGGGGGAAAGAAGAAATAGGCGATAGATCTTACGGACATAAAAATGCAAAACAAGCTGTAATTGAAGCATTAGCTGGATGCTTAGAGCAAGGTATTTCCTATTTAACCCTCTATGCTTTTTCTACTGAAAACTGGGATAGACCAGAAAAGGAAATAAATACAATTTTTGAAGTAATTGCTGAAGGTATTACAGAGTATATTGACCTTTTTAATGAACTTAATGTTAAATTATGTGTTGTAGGGGACAAAAAAAAGATACCCAGTTTTTGTGCAAATAAGTTAAGTGAGGTCATAGATCTTACACAAAATAATACTAAGTTACACTTAAGTATTGCCATTAACTATGGAGGAAGAGCAGAAGCAATAGCTGCCTCTGAGGCTATTGTAAATGCAACTTTGAATAAAATTGTTGATGAATTTCTAAATAAAGGTTTCAATAGAAATTCTCATTTCGACAGCTTTATAAATTTCTTACAAGACTACCGCACCGAAATTACTCCAATTGCCTATAAACAATATTTGAGTTCTGGTCATTTACCCGATGTTGATCTACTGATACGTACAGGTGGAAGAAAAAGAATGAGCAATTTTTTACCTTGGCAATGTGCCTATTCAGAGCTGTATTTTACAGATTTATATTGGCCCACTTTCAAGAAAGTACATCTAATGGAAGCCCTGGTCTTCTTTCAAAAACAGCAGCGTAATTTTGGTGGCATTTCGTGCCTGTTGCCGACTCCTAGTTATAAATGATTGATTTGCATTGTGGCCGGCTTGAAGCAGAAAATATTTTTAAAATGTCCCAGAAAATCATTTCATTGAAAGGGGGAGAACCTTGTGTGAATTTGGCCGAATAATCAGGGCAAAAACTAACAAAAACTATTTGATTTGGTACAATTCCATTTGTCACTTAGAAGCCACCATCTGTCAACAATATGGCTTAACCCTTAGTCACCACAGCACTCTTTTTTTTACGAGCAGATTATAAATTTTGTCGATATCTGTCAATGGAGAGCTCTAGTTTAAGGCACAAGTCATCAGGCCATGAAAATTATTGGTCATTAAAAATTGTCTGTTCTCTGAAAATTGATGCTTTCAAGAGTTTTTTAAACTTTTGTAAACTGAAATACACATTAGTATGGGCAATGGCAACGGAGGAAAGGGAACATGCTCCCCCCTTAAAATTTGGGACTATAAAATAATTATAAGGGAACCAAAGGAAAGAGATCAGAAAAGGAAAAACCATAGAAGAAAAGTTTGTTGCCCCATTGTTGGCTGCCTGCAAATCGATTTTGACCTTTAATATAGATGGGGATATGGGAACGCCCTACAGATATGTCGGGTATCGTCATAAGAGGCGCAGACCAAAGAAGGAGACCTTATTCTTGGGGTCCAAAAATATAACTGGGACACCGTTGGCCATAGATAAAGGTGGAAGAAGAAGAAGGGCTATCATATATACACTCAGAAGGCCCCACTTGTGTGTTCACACTTTCCATGAGTTACAAACCTTTCTCGCAGTAGTAAGTTAACTTGCATGGTGATGCAGAGCATCACTGTTGGAGGACGACCTTTGCTACAGGTTTTAAGATCCAACTATATGACAACGGTCTATCCAAAGGGCTGCTTTGACCCTGTTGGGGTACCCTAAAGACTGGGGCCTTGCATTCAACTCTGTTCCCACTTGATTAGTGATACCCTGTAGGATATTACAGCTTAGTAAACAAGAGAGTATTTACACGAGATTCTGATTAGTGGATCATTCTTCTGGGTCAGCTTTTGCAGGCGTTATTTGGCTGAAAATCTCTTCCAATCTGATTTGTCTACTTTGGGTAGCTTTCCAAACAGAAGCATAATACTTCTAAACATGGACATATAGTGAGCTGGAAATAATAGGCTTACCAAGTGCTGAAAACCACGTTCTGACAAAGACAAGCCCCGGCTTGAAAACAGCCCTAATACATACTGGAGGTCCCAAGAACTTTTCGTGTTCGATTCTAAGCCGATAAAAGCTTTCAGTTTCAACCTGAGTAGGCCCAAATAATTGCAACAATTTAGAGAATATGAAAAGTACAAACTTTGAGTGTTACGAGGTTGAGAAATAGCTATCGCATCGACATTTTGACGCACGAATTATGACGCTTTACACAGGACTTATAGGAGTTTCAGTAACTCATATCCCAGGGGTAGAAAACATGAAACTAGATGATATAAAAATAATTCCCACAGACATGAAGGATGGGGTACAGAGACAAGGGAGTAGGGTTGATGATGAAGAACTATTTAGGTTCAGAAGGTGTTGATAATAGGATACTAATATTTTATTTTTTGACTAAAAAGACCCAGGTATCAGTCTTAGTAGCATATACCCTTGTTGAACCGACTGACGAAGATAGAAGTGAGTCATATGAGTTTTACTAGCAGTTATAGGAATAAATGAACAGGATGTTAGAAAGAAATCTGGTGTTTTTATTAGGAGATTTAAAAATCCAGGTTAGTAGAAATAAGAATAAATTTGTCCTAGCTTAAGTAAATTTGGTGTAAGAAAAGAAAACAAAAATGACTAGAGAATGCTGCAATTTTGTTTGCATACCAATTCGTTTGCTCCTCGATTTTTCTGACACCACTTAAATTCTTTCTTTGGCTCAATTAAGACCACGAAAATACTAACCTGTTATTTTGCAGAAATTTTGAACATGATTGGTAAATGCAGCAGTTTTCCCAACTCCTGCCGTGATTTTACAGATGTGGCCAAAATTTTCCATTTTTAAATAGACAACATCAAAATAGTGACATGATATTTACCAAAATCTTAATCTTGGTTTGTAATTCTGACTCATGCAGTGATTTTACGTATTGTATTCAAAACAGAGATTATGCTAATTTCTGACAAAAACAGGCGGTATAAATAACCAGCTAGTCGGTCAAATCTCTCCCCCTCCCCCCTAACATTTTGGTTAGCAATGACCCTAAATAAAGCTAACCTTTTTGATTATACTATTTTAAACCCAAGACTGGAAGAATAAATACAAGATATGACATTAGTAGTATCCCCACCGGCACTTTGACCGCAGCCCTCTGACGTCACAGCATCCTTGTTTCCAGCTGGCAAGATTCCCACCATGGCAAGAATTCGAGGTGTCCCATTATTTTTTTTTATAAATGTGGACTATGGTTGGAATATTTAACAACGAGCAATAATAGGGAATTAGCTAAACCAATCTATAATAGGAGCTCCTAGTCCAACGTGTAATGTGGTCATAGATTCTATAATTGGGAATACACCTTCGCGTTTTAAACAGTCAGATAGGAAACAGCACAGGATTTTAAAGTCATCCATAGGGAAAATAGCATAGGAGTTAAATGTCACCCATAGGAAACTAAAAGTCAGGTTGAGGCCAACCTGAGGCCAACTTATTGAAAAATAAGAAATGAATATTACTAAATTTAACAAGGAATTTGTTTTAAGAGGTGGGAGGAGGGAGGCTAATTTAAAAAATATAATGCAAATTTGAGGAGGTGTCAAGATGTACAACACTTTCGTTTCGACATGGACATAGAGTGTTTCAAATATTATGTCCTTGTTACGGGTTATAAACCTGACGTGACGGATGTTAGTAAGACAATGTTGGACGACTGAGCAGTTAATAGGGGTGGGGATGGGGCAGAATTTCCTAAAGTAGATTTTGATTGTTTAAAGAGGCAATATCCTGTAACACTAAAGGGGATTGATATTTTTGACCAATAGGCAATATGTGCACACTACTGCTGATACTTCTATTATAGCTACTTGTAAAAACACTGCATTAATACTACTGCTGCTACTAGTACTACCGCTATTACAATTAATAGAAAAACTACTACTTTGACTACTATTAAAACTATGCCTAAGAATATGAAGGTGAAATTTTAAAGAAATTTTAGCAGAGGGGGGGGGGAGGTGAACCTAATCACAACACGCCCTCTGTATGCAAGTTGTGAAAATAGTCTGGCAGCATTATCTTAGGAAGAGTTTGGTGCTTGAATTAACAGGCTTGTTGTGGGGGATGCTGAACTAACCAAAAGAAAATATTTGCATCCTAGGGCTACTGCTTCTCCTCATACTACTAGTACTGTCACTAAAGTTAGGGCTACTAATATTAATTTTACTGCTCCTACTACTACTTCTGCTACTATCAAAACTAAGAATATTAAGACTAAAAATTTGGGAAATATTGAGACTGTGTGGAGCAATAATCTTCCAAGCGTCAAACTACCAAACATCACCATCAATAAATAAATGAAACCCAAAACGAACAGACGAGATAAAATTAACACGAGTAAGAATGAAAGCCTCCCTGCCTTTGAAAGACTAGAACATAATTTGCACTTCAATGAAAAAAATACACACGACCGCGGATTATCATTTTAATATGTATATACCGATAGTTATTAGTTAAAGTTTCAACAATTTTTATTATTAAATTCAAAAAAGTTAAAACTTTCAAAATTTATTTTGTTTTCGGTAAAGTTCAAATCATGTTCTAGTCTTGAGAAGGCAGGAGGGTTGTCGGCCCTGCTAATGTTAGTTCCTGCTCGTTTTAATTTCTGCTCATTTTTGGTTTAATTTATTTATTGGTGGTGATTTGTGGTAGTTTTATACTTGGAAGATTATTTGACTTTAATTCTGCTCATTTTCAGTCGAATGAAGCTCTTTGTTTTTGTTTTGGTAATTATTATAGATAATCTGTTAAATTGATGTTGTAACCTTTGAAGTTTTTTATTCAGATAAAGTAGGGGGTGCAGTTAATAAAATAAAGTAATCAATAAATCCTTAGTTAATGAACAAAATAAAATATAATTAAATGATAATACTAACCATGACATAACCACTAATTAACCACACACTAAACTTCCATACGATAGAAAAAATTCAATAGGAGATACAGCAATTGGTTGGTCAGAACATCGACTGATAGACTCGGTTTGTATATCGGGTACTTTGTAGGGGTTGCCTATAAGGTCTGGTGGGCATTGCTACCTCGTGAAAGAAATATAGTCGGATAAGCACATTATTATTAAAAGTCACTACTATTACTACTAACCATAATAGCTAAACGCAAGGCTTAGCTACCTCAGGCCAACAAAGTTGCACCCTGTACGCCTCCACCCCACTCTTCCTTTATGTTCCTACTTCACTTAAATCTTTTTCCTATGAAAGTTTATTAAACCAATCTAGTAGACATGCTTTGTTTCTGAGATATTAACCACCTCTCATCCATAAAAGTTCAGAGTTTTATTCACCAATAAATACAAAATGAAAAGCTAACTTATTCAAGTGGACGTTGCATTTAAGTTATTGGCTTTCGCATCAAACTATTTTTTTCGCAGAACTTATTTTCTTATGTGTGTTACCATCGAAGTGGATGATCAGATCTTTTCTTCGATACCTTCTCTTGAAAAATATTGAAAATTCCTATTTTATGAGCACACGCACTTATGAAAATCCTCCTTACCAGAAAATGGTTCTTGTCGTGGCATCTAGAGTCCTAATCTTAGTTTTAAGACTTAGGTTGGTATTCTTCAAATTTTTATTAGTCGAGCAAAAAGTCTCTACCAGCTTTTGCCTCTCTGCTCTGTAAGGCGTTTCTTAATAATAATTATATCAAGACAGCTGACACTAACCATTTGGTTGAATCTCCCCATGCCAAATATCCTATCTTCATTATTCCCAATTTAAACCATTGAGTCTTTTAGTATTAATTTTTCGATGCCTCTTTGTAAAAAAATCTGCTTTTTCTTTAGATTTTATTAATTGACTATAAATCAGCCACGTTTTTTTTAGATAAGAGTCGAGTAAATTTCTGAGTCCTTGACAAGATAGCAGAATGTAATTAAGATTTTCCTATAAGGCATTTTACATGTCTTTTTATTAAAATAAAACTATAATATGAACTCTCCATCAAACTATTTTGCAGTGATTTGTGTCCGGAAATACTTTTTATAAGCCCCCTTTTTGTGAAACAGGTTGATTCATAAATAAGAAAATGATTAATATCCATTGGAAATTTTGTTTTAAAACAAATTACATTCTTTTGTTTGAAAATTACACAATTTCGTGATTACAAATATGATCAAATGGTTAAAATTTCACCATTAGTGAAAAAATAGATTTGGAAATAATGGCCTATAAAGTGTCAATATAATTTTGCAGAATATATGACATGTTTCTACTCTTCTAACTAAAACTACATACATTTAATCAAGTCAATTTACCAAAATGTTCGAAAATTCACTAATAGTGACAAAAAAGGATTTGCTAAAATTATCCTATCAATGGTTCATATTGTTTTCATGATATGAGGCCTGTTATCAACTTCCTGAATTTTTTTGTAAATAAAAAAAAGTCAAATATTTTGGGTAAATGTAGCGATTAAAATTTTTTATTTGTAGCTATGAAAAAATAGGCTGTCTATACTAAGTGTGGTACTAAATACTGACCGCGTCAAAGGCAATATTATACCCAAAGGTCGTGAACTTACACCTTGTAGTTTCTCCGATAGCGCCGCTTATAGCACTGGAGATTGTGCCAACAAGGCCTGCGCCACGCTCAATTATTGGGTGAAAATAAAATGTACAACCATGTAAACGTGACCTATTTATCTTGAGCTATCTGGAAATCCAATTGCCTGGGAGTGTTTATCTTGGAGACAGGCGAACTAATTACCTATTATTAGACTAGATGCAGAAATATAAAATGAAATAAACACAGATAAAAAAGGCAATAGATTTATTGAACTTACATACTTAGGTGCACAGCAATGGGTCACTTCAAAATGACAATAACGGTGACAACGATGGAAGAATATAAGCATTTTGTCTGAATGGTTTTGACCCTGATTTTCCAATAATCTCAAAAAGCACTTCTACCCCACTATCGAACATAGCTTTTCAGTCCTGCGCCGTGAGAACTGGCTCACCATTGGCCCGAGTGGACCATAGATGTTAACCCGTCGTCCAATAATCTTTCTTAACTGTTTTTGATGATTTAGACGTTCACACGGTTCCTATCGTTTAAACTTCCTTAGAAATATTGTACGTAGCATATTTTTTCTTACTCACTCTCTTAGCGAAATCTAAAGCCTGGATAGTGCCGTTCTTTGTGTGGGAGTGAGTGAACTTTTTTTATTTTCTGATTAAGGTCTTCAATTTTGAAACTAGGTTTAATTTAATTATAGAAAATCAGAATTATCTTTAGAAAGAAGGAATAGAACTTTATTTTGGTATTTTAAATACATCGCATTTTACTCATGGTACATATTACCCTTCCCATCAATTAATGACGCCCCGTCAGTAGTAACTGCTTGCCTTTGGGCTTTTAAAATGTCCGCCATTTATTAAGTATTTCTTCTACATAATTATTTTATATTTATGTTATGGCTTAATCAGGAGTGCTAAAAATTTTCTCAATTACTTTTCTTTTTCTTTTTTTCTACATCCCTATATAAAATTCATCTACCGGACTAAGAATATTCATGGTTCTAGGCTAGCTACTATACTAAAGATTTTTTTTTATACATCTAAGACTGATTACTTTTACATTTCCAACAAGGTTGGGGCTATTCTACCTTTACATTAGTTTTTTTGAATTCACTTTTTTTGCTCTCTATATGGCACACTACTTTCTATCTACGCTACATTAAATGAATAGCTTCACAACGCTACACATAACTATCTGGACATCTAACACTACATACAAAAACGATTTAAAACACACAATATTGTGTTTACCATGTTCACTGATAATTTTAAAACACCTTCACTATTGGGATTTTTGAGTCATCAAAGTTATTAAGAAGTAACATATGTAAATTCACATCTATTCCATCACCTTCGAGTCTTTAATGTACTCAATCTTTCTGTTGTAAATTATTGTCCTTCACTCTTTTTGTCTTGGCAAAAATTTTGAAGCATTTACGTTATGGTTTCTTCATGGAACAGTTCGAGCCTTTATGTGTTCACACGACAAGTTTTCTCTAATTGTCAACTGGGGAATGATGATTCCCACTACAGGTGTTGGCATATTTCTTCTCAGCATATCATTTTTAGGATACTTTGAGGCACACAGAGAATGTACTCTCACGTAAAATTGTTCATTTGTGCCTTTTATAAAATTGTTAGCTCATAGCTTTCGTCAACTAGCCCTTGCGGTGATTCCTAGGTTAATCACGGGGTAATTAAAGTTTGTATTTGGAACGGGTTGTCATCAAACTATAGTGACTCTTTTAACATATTGTCTTTAACTTCAACTTCAAACATCTTCGAATATCATTTAACTTCAAACATCGTTAAATATCGTTTATCTTGTACTGATCGATGGGGTTCTCAGAATTAAACTTCAAATTGTCTTTAACTTCAACTTCAAACATCTTCAAATATCATTTAACTTCAAATATCGTTAAATATCGTTTATCTTGTACTGATCGATGGGGTTCTCAGAATTAAACTTCAAATTGTCTTTAACTTCAGCTTCAAATATCTTCAAATGTCTTTAAATATAATTTAACTTCAAATGTCGTTAAATAACATTTATTTTCAAATATAATCACTATACTGTCAAATGATTCTTGTGTCCATAATGACTATCAAAGGCGATATCTATGTATTTATATCTTGTACTGACCGATGGGGCTCTCAGCATTTATGTGATTATATAGTTCGTTAAAGCACTGGCTACTGAGATTCAAATATAGTTTTACCTGATACGTAATATGGTTCATGGTCGAAGAAACAACGATCAAAGGTAACTGCTGTTTTCGTAGAGGAAGCTGGGAGGAAAATTGCCTGGAGTCTATAGTGAGTACTCTTCGTTGGTTGAGATATGATGAAAATAGATCCTACTAGGTTTTATCTGTACTGGGCAGCTCATTGTAATTCTCAATATCCAATGTGTCCATTTACTTCCTGTAATAAAAATAACGAGGCAGAATCACACGTTCTTTGAATTAAATACTTATAGTACAAATACGTCACGCATTAATTGGTTTATAATAAAACGACATAATTCCCATTGGAAAATTCAATACATAGAAGTTTCTTCTAAGTTGTTATAGCCTAACAACGTTATAAAATTATTAATTCTTCAACTTTAAGTGTGGTCTCTTATTATACTTTCTAATATACACTACTAAATACACTTTATATTAAATTCTTTCAACACTTAGTTAATTTTACATTAGATTAAAAATAATCATTTAAACAGAGTTTATGCTACATGGTTAATTTTCGAGGTCTAATTTTACAACATATTTCATGCCTGCATTGTTCACACACATCTTTGCTGTTGAAGAAACACATTTTGTAGTAGCATAACCACAAAGTTGCATGTAAAAACTATCACAATGACGGATCGAGACGTACCAAAGACGAATGGAGACCTCTCTGACCAGTTGTTTTATAATTCATTCACTATTTCCTGGCACAGACCTTCTCAGTGGGCTCCGGATTTAACCTCTGCATTTCAGCTGTTTCCCCGTGTTCTTCTCTTGGTTTTCGTCTTCTTAGTTTTAGAATTTTTCCGTAATTACAATTCAACATTGGTGCCTCATATTCGCCTTTCAAATAAGGTAATTAGATGCAGGATTTCCAAGCTTGCCCGCGTAGATTCCAGTTGATGCTTGGCAAAAAATATAAGCGTAATGAAGAACTGACATCGATATCTTTTTAGAAGGCTATTGTTTGAGCAAACCCTTCAGCACTAAATAAATAAATATGATATTAAAGTCTTATTAGAATCCGTTAAGCGAAAAACACCTTCACATTAATAGGGAATTCCTTGTGGGTTTTTACTTAGTCGCCATTGGACATACACAGGGTTTCAATCCATATATCTTAACTGATCAAATGGTTTTAAAATTTTACATATTATTATTGAGATATAATTCCACATCTGCCGTGAAATTCTACATATAAAACGTACCAATAGCCAACTATAGATAAAGTTCGGATCGGATTTTTTGTATCCCTCTGTTTAAAAGTATTTTTGCCCCTAATATTGACTGATGGCCCATACATTAGGACTGCCTCTATACATTCTCCAGCTTATAATGTGTAACCCTAATGAGTCATACTTAGTTACCATTTGATGTATATAGGGTTTTCCTACGCAAACTTCAACCAATCAAATGATTTCAAAATTTAAGCATCACTTTTGAGCTTTACAACAAATACATGAATGATCCATTTGTACTAGATTTATCTCAATTTATTATAATTAAACTGTTTTTAATAAAATTTAATTAAGTTTGAAAAAAAATTAAATATAGCTCAATTTAGTCAAATTCAATTTCTTTAAATCATGAAAACGGTCTATGTGTAAAGTACTTATGTCTTACCCTTGTTTCCTCCCCAAGCTTCCTACGAAACATGGTCCAACGCCAGTTGTCGTTCTCAGTAGACCACTAGCTTCCTACCTTTGGTTATTTTTGGTGATCGTCGACGTTTTGACATCACTTGTATTATTATTATTATTATATTTCATTAATATTGACTTGGTTAACTTTACTTGCACATTGTTAAATTTATTATGGTGGATCACAAGTTGATTTTCATAAGGGATTTGAAATCTGTCTTTACGTTAATTAGGGATATTTCCATCTGTCAGGTTTTTTAACCGTTCTGCCTGACTGTGTCGTTATTTTCTCCTCTGTTTCTTGTTTTATTTCGGTTTTTCTAACGAAATAAGGTCAAACTTTTTGTACTGTTTTTTCCAAAATTCTTGCCCTTTTAATCTTGTTTCCTTCGCGTGTGCAGCTGCTGAATTCGGTTTTTATTTCCCTATTTCTTTAACTACTATATGGTCTGATTCGCCGTCGGACTGTTCGGAACTGATTTCAGACGAATCAGGATTCCCACAAAACATGGTCCAACGCCAGCTGTCGTCCTCAGTAGATCACTAGCTTCCTACCTTTGGTTATTATCGGTGATCGTCGACGTTTTGACATCACTTATATTATTATTATTTTTTTTCATTAATATTGACTTGGTTAACTTTACTTGCACATTGTTAAATTTATTATGGTGGATCACAAGTTGATTTTCATAAGGGATTTGAAATTTGTCTTTACGTTAATTAGGGATATTTCCATCTGTCAGGTTTTTTAACCGTTCTGCCTGACTGTGTCGTTATTTTCTCCTCTGTTTCTTGTTTTATTTCGGTTTTTCTAACGAAATAAGGTCAAACTTTTTGTATTGTTTTTTCCAAAATTCTTGCCCTTTTAATCTTGTTTCCTTCAGTGTGCAGCTGCTGAATTCGGTTTTTATTTCCCTATTTCTTTAACTACTATATTGTCTGATTCGCCGTCGGACTTTTCGGAACTGATTTCAGACGAATCCGGATTGGAACTTTTAGAGGTGGCACTTTTTGAGGTATCACCTGCCCTTCCTTCGTAAATTTCTACTCCCCTGGAAGTAGAAGGTTTATTCCTTAAGTCCTCGTCTTGAGTCCTCAACGCGGGAGATTTGAAAGATTCTTGAGAGCTTTGGGAGGAATCAAGAGTTTTTGCGGGGTTCCTCCATTGTTTGAATGCCATTTCCTCAGGGAAATGAGGCGTTTTTTGCGCTAAGATTTTCTTCCATGAAGTCCACTGTTTAGGTTTGACCTTGGACACAGTTATATCATTATATTTACCTTGCTGGTTATCCTTGGGAGTTTTATTCTCGGGCAGTGTACTTTGACTCTTTTTTATGGGGAAATTAATTAAATCCATAGCTTTTCGCAGGTTTTTTTAAATTAAATCTTTGAGAGGAGTTTTCTTTACAGCGATACCGGGGGTTTCTACAGCTCTGTTTAATTCCTCCTGTAAAGACAGGGGCCTTTCTATCGGTGTTGCAAGGGAAACCATATCGTCTAGAAATCTTTTCGGGGGACATGGGGTCAAAATTCTATCGGGTAAAAATTGGGTTTTTGGAGATATTAAATAATCTAAATCTCTTGCACTCGCCAATGAATAACTTTTTGGACTTTTTGGCGTTTTTATTCTTAGTGGTGTTAGGGTTTTTTTCTCTGGAGTAACTAGATTTTTCATAGCTAAAAATTCTTCAAAATTTTGCTCATCACTGTCATTCTCGAAATAGTCTTGCTTGAAATTAAAAGGTTTTAGCTCTTCCAGTCTTGACCTAGGGGGCTCATTTTCCGAATCTGACGAACCAGTAGAAGAGGGATGTGATACCCATCTCTCTAGAAATTTGGCTCTTTTTATTCGGCTATCTTGCGCCTTGTAAGTTCTTCCACTATCGGGGTTTTCCATTTTAAAAGTATATTCGTTATCGTACTTTTTGACTATTCTGAACAGTCCAGAATATTTGTTGGAAAGTTTTTTGCCTTCCGTTTTTGCTTCGTTCTTTAGGTAGACGCAGTATCCTACTTTGAAATCTATACTCCCCTTGACTTTGGGTTGGTTTCTAAGCTCTTGGTTTATTTTACATTTTTCTAACTCTTGCCTAACTATTTTATAAGTTTTACTCATCCTATTTATGAATTCTTGTTTGTAATCTTCCGAGCTACTATAATACTGCCGAGATTCAGTAATCTCATTATACGGGATTCTAAAATCACGACCAAAAAGTAAATAAAATGGATTGTCTTGGGTTGTCTCTGAATAAGCAGTGTTGATTACGTTTGTTAAATAAGGTAAGAATTGATTCTAGTCGCTCCTATTGTCTTTCGTATAAATACTTAATACGTTCAAAAATATTTTATGCCTGTTTTCTATTTTACCAATAGCCTGTGGGTGGTACGGAGCTGTCACCATTTTCTCTATATTAAGAAAATTCATTAAGTCCTTTGTTACCTTTGAAACAAAATTAATCCCGTTGTCACTCAAAATTTTATTAGGAATGCCAAATTGTAAAAATAATTTTGCTAACGCATTACTTGTGGCATAAGCACCTTGATTTTTTAATGCTTTTGCAAAAGTAAATCCGGAAAAATGATCTATAACCGAAAGAATACAAGTATGGCCTCTTCTAGAAACAGGCAAGCCTCCACTTGTTCCGTATAGGTCAAATGAGATAATATCGAAGGGGTACTTTGCTACTGGGATCCTTCCCATTGGAGGATTAGGATAAGCTGGGGCGATTTTTCTTAAGTTACATGCTTCGTATGTACTTACAAATTCTTTAAGTTTTGTCATTGCAGACGGGACGTAAAAATATTGTTTTAACTTTTGGAACGTTTTCATTACTCCTAAATGCCCACCAGTATCCGAATGAAAATATTTAAATGCAGGCCCTATTAAGTTTTGTGGTAGCATAGGTATTATTGAGGTTTGGTTTCTGTTTGTCTCAGAAGTCACGATTCTACACAGTATCTCTTCATCAAGATCATAGTAAAAATTATCTATCTCTTTTTTAAGAGTTTTGAATTTATCCGGTAACGCATCATCATTCACAAAATAATCAGTTAGTGCTACACACATTTCGTCCTTTTTTTGCTTTCTTTTTATATTTTCCAAAGACAAGGGACAATAGTTAATCTTATTTTCTTTTACCGTGTGTTTGACTTTGTTTTTCTTACATCCATGTTTGCTCTTAGCATTTATAGCGTTAACTCCATTTTCCTCAGCATCCGACGGAATATTTTCTGGGTATCTACACAAAAAGTCGCAAGCGGCGTTGTGTTTTCCTTTTAAATGTTGAATCTCGTAATCTAGATCTTGGATTTTCATAATCCATCTAACTAGAAAGCCCGTGGGGTTTTTAAATGTTCGCAGGTACTGCACGCTTTTATGGTCAGACCGTAGAATAAATTTTCTACCAATTAAATAATGTCTAAATTTGTCCAAGTGGTGGATAATAGATAATAATTCTAATTTTGTGGCGGAATAACTACTTTCGCCTTTTGATAAGGTTCTACTCGAATAGCATATAACTTTTTCTATTTGTTTTTGTTTAGGCGTTCCCTCTAGAGGATTAGGGTTTTCTACCGGGATTATTTGCGAAAGAATTGCGCTAATGCCCTTTGAGCTAGCATCCGTCGTAACCACGAATCTTCCGTTTTCGAAATCAGGAAGTGATAATATTGGTTCTGAAGTGAGTGCCTTTTTGAGACGGTCTAGGGAAGTTTGAGCTTCCTGGAACCAGGTAACCTTATGGGAGTTCCCTTTAGTTAATTCCGTGAGGGGTTTCGCAATTTGGGCGTAATTGCGTACGAATTTTCTAAAGTAGCCAGTAAGACCTAAAATTCCCCTTAATTCTTTTATAGTTCTGGGAGGCTTGAGGTTATCAACACATTTTGTTTTAACAGGGTCTGGGGATATCTCTCCTTCGGTTACTACAACTCCTAAAAATTTAATTTTAGGTTGAAATAAATTTACTTTCTCAGGCTGGCATTTTAAATTGCCTTGTCTGAACTTCTCGAACACCTTAACTAACGTTGCTAAATGTTGTTTAGTGTTTTCTCCCACGCATATAACATCATCAACAAAATGAATTATATTCTTTAATCCTCTTAGCAGGTGCAGTAGGGGTCTACATAGCGCGCTTGAACTTGTTTTTAGCCCAAATGGTACTCTTAAGTATTCATATGAACCATATTTGGATGCTGAAAATGTAGTTATATGGACATCCTTTTCGGCTATTTTCACTTGGTGGTAGCCTTGGGTAAGGTCCAAAGAAGTAAAAATTTTGTTTTTGCTTGAAATTGAGTCTAGAATTTTATCTATTCTTGGTAAAGGAAAATTATCGCTAACTACTTGTTTGTTGAGGGTTCTATAATCTGCTACAAGTCTAAGATCACCATTCTTTTTTGGTACTAAGATCACTGGTGCACTATACGGACTTATACTTGAGCGTATAATTTAATTTTTTTTCTAATTCCTGAATTTTATTTTTTTAACCATTCTTTGTGCTTATATGGCAAGCAATATGGCCATTTCGCTACGGTATTACCGGTCGTTAAAATTGAGGGGTCGTAAAACTTTATTGGCCTCATGACATCTTCAGATGTAGAAAATACATCTTTAAAATGAGATAATAAGTAGCATAATTTTTTCTGGAGGTTCACGTCCGTAATATGATCCATATTAAATTTGTTTAACATTTTTGGTTTAGTTAAAGGGTCTTTGTTATTTGAAGTACTAATGCCGTTAACTAGGTTACTTTTGGAATCTTCCCATCTATTTAAATCATTCTCCGTAAAAACCTGGATTTGAACTAAACACGTCCCCTTTTTAATTGTAATTGTATCATTTTCATGGTTATTGGTTACCCAAATAAAACCTTCTCCTTTGTCATAAGATATAATCTGTTCCTCGCATAGCAGATTTTCGGGTATTTCAGATGGGGTCGCAAACCATATTTCTGATTTGCTAATCACTGGCTCAGTCATCTGTGATATTTGAATTTTTTGCATCGTTTTGGAAGGGACTTTTGTTTTCCTTATCGCGAATCCGTAATATTGCTCTTTATTTTCATTATTTATTAGATTCATACTGGCGCTATGCTGCGCCATTGCGGCATCTTGTGGCGTCATGTTGGGTTTTACTATGTTCTTCCATAATTCCGCTATTTTCTTAATTTCGTTTGACCTGTACTGTCGCATATTTCCTATTTTTATTTTCGCAGGTTCAATACTTTTATTATTTAAATTAACTTCATTTCTGCAATATCTCTCAGGGTAATTGAACAAATTTCCAATTATGCCATGTCTTTGCGAGACATGAGGATCAAAAAACTGCGACATTATACCACCAGAAATTTTGTTTACTGTTACGTTGTCTTCGTAATCTCTGTTACGATTTCTTAAGGTAGAAATTTCTTCCCCTACTTTAGCTGGGTATACAAGCCTCTCATTTGCTACGTCTAATAGTATTCTATTGGACCTTAAAAAATTTGTGCCTATAATGGCCTCATATGGAAAGTTATCACATATTATAAAATTTGTCATAAAGGTCCTATTGTCTCTTTTTACGTTTAGGCAAATTGAACCTTTTGCATTCAATTTATGGCCAGTGACACTCGTTAAATTGGGATTATTAGGGTTCCTTTGTCGCCTAATATGCCGATGCAACATATTAAATACGCAAGAGTTTATGATACTAATTGTTGCACCGGAGTCAATCAAAGCCTTAAAATAAACATTTTCTACACAGAAATCATTAAATATAGGTAACTTGTTATTAATATCACTACAAGAAGGCACTAATATTGTCTTGGACCTATTAAATATTCCGGGCACTCTCTGGGTCCAATTTATATTTCTGAGGGGTCTGAAACGTTTCCCTAAGGATTTATTTCATTTGTTGGTGCCTGTAATAGATATTTAGACGTATGAGGTTCCGTAGGCATATTTAATTGATTTACATCTGCCTGCCTTTGCCATGTATTATTACGGTAACTTGGGTATCCTGCGTCAGTGCCGCTTGCTGGCGTTGATTGCAAATGCCGCTGGTTTGCAAAATTTTCAATTCTTTTCGGCAAATTTTCGTGATTTCTATATGGCATTCTTGCATTATACTGGCTTTGGCGAGTATTTGGGTTTGCAAATCGGTAATTAATTTGTCTGTTGGGGGGAGGGTTATACAAATTTGGTTGGTACGTGTTGTAAGGTATTGATTGGCACAATCCCCCCTGGGTATAGCCTATTGCACGACCGGTGCTAAAATTTGTTCTTCTGAACAAATGGTTGCCGTAATTTTGCGTATTACCCACAACAATTCTTGGTATGCAATTGGGGACATAATGGCGCTCTCTCGCGATATGGCCAACACGATTAATATTATAGTATCTTATTATTGTAGGGTTATTTCTGTAATTAGATTGTTTTATAGGATGAAAACGTACTGTTTCCTGTCTAACGAGTTCTTGCGTTTTATTTGTTTGTGGAACTGGGGAGTTATCATTTGAAAAGAAATTGGGGGATGCCTGATCGCCCTTGAAGATTAGATTCACGTTTGAATCGCCTAGGCTATTTCTTTTTGCTTTACTATGATTAGCGACCATCGTATGAACTTCGATCAATCACTCTACCTCCTGAACTGCAAGATCCAACGTCTGAATATTTTTGGATATTACCACTCTATATAGTTTTGGGGGTAGCCCTTGCAAAAAGGTTTTTAGTATGACTTTTTTATACAGTTGCCCCGAACCACTTCCGTATTTTGCCTTTACCGAAATGCTTATGTTATCAAGGTATTCTCTTGTATTCTGTGAAAAGTAAAAGCTCACAGCTCTGTGTTTTAATTTATTTTTAGAACTGGTGTCTAGAAACCAATTTTTAAATGCTTTTAACAAGTTGTTAACCGTATTTTTTGGCTAGTTGGAGTTTTTGGCTATGGTATGTTCTATCTGTTTTAGGAAGGTTAAGGCCTGGCCTTTTAATCGTAGTAGGAGCATGTCGACTAACGCTTTAACCTCTGTTTTTGTTAGTTGTACAAACTGGGTCCATTGGATATTGAATTCGTCAATATCTGATTGACCAATGTACTCCTGTATAGATTTTGCTCTTTCTATATTTTTCACGACCAACTTTTGCACTATTAATAAGTCATTAAGGTCGTCCGCCATTTTTTTTGAATCGATTCAAGATAATTTTTTTTTCACTTAGCCTATTTTGGGGGAGGCTATTGTCTCCTATGAGATATAAGGAATTTCCTATCTTAGCCTAGCGGTTATAGGCCTACTCACTTTACTTGTATGTCTTTATCTCTCCAATAATTAAATTCGAATTACAAAGTTTATAGCGTAATTAGTTCGCATTTTTTCTCAATTTCCGACCGTGCCATTTGTAGCGTTAAAAAATTTTAGTATTTGTGGCGATGGAAAAATTTGGTATTTGTATACTAAGTGTGGTACTAAATACTGACCGCGTCAAAGGCAATGTTATGCCCAAAGGTCGTGAACTTACACCTTGTAATTTCTCCGATAGCGCCGCTTGTAGCGCTGAAGATTGTGCCGACAAGGCCTGCGCCACGCTCAATTATTTGGTGAAAATAAAATTTACAGCCATGTAAACGTGACCTCTTTTTCTCGAGCTATCTGGAGATCCGATTCCCTGGGAGCATTTACCTAGGAGACATGCAAACTAATTACCTATTATCAGACTAGATGCAGACATATAAAATGAAATAAACACAGATAAAAAAGGCAATAGATATATTGAACTTACATACTTAGGTGCACAGCAATGGGTCACTTCAAATGACAATAACGGTGACAACGATGGAAGAATATCAGAATTTTGTCTGAGTGGTTTTGACTCTGACTTTCCAATAATCTCAAAAAGTACTTCTACCCCACTATTAAACATAGCTCTTCAGTCCTTTGCCGTGAGAACTGGCTCACCATTGGCCCAAGTGGACCAAGGATGTGAACCCGTCGTCCAATAATCTTTCTTAACTATTTTTGATGATTTAGACGTTCACACGGTTCCTATCGTTTAAACTTCCTTAGAAATATTGTACTTAGCACATTTTTTCTCACTCACTCTCTTAGCGAATTCTAAGGCCTGGATAGTGCTGTTCTTTGTCTGTGGGTGACCGAAATTTTTCTCTTTGCTGATTAAGGACTTCATTTTTGAAAATAGGTTTAATTTAATTACAGGAAATCGGAATTATTTTAGAAAGAAGGAACTTTATTTGGTATTTTAATTACATCGCATTTTACTCATGGTACATAAAAATATCATCATTTGTAAGACATGGATTTGATCAAATCGTCCCATTAACAGTTAATGGAGCTTTTCGTGATATAAGACATAATTTCCCACTCTAACGAAAATTAATTACACTTTGATCAATTTTAATTTACTAAAATGGTCAAAATTTAACTGCTGTTAAAAAAAAATTCGGTTAAATTAGCTTATCAGTAGTTCGTATAGTTTTTTCTTGACAAGAGGCCTGTTTACAGTTCTGTACAGATATGTTTTACATATGTTTCACATGTATTCACATTCATATGATATATTATATGTTTCACTTGTTTTTTACAGTCCTGTCTTGCATTTCTAGAGTTGATTTGAAGTTCGAATTGCATTTGAACATTCTGTTTTAAAATATTTCGCCAGTTTAAAGTATTTCAATCAGTTGTTAAAAACATTCTACAAAGAAAAGTGTAGGATGCAAACCATAGTTTCTTTTTGGACGGGTACTTGTCAAATGATTAAATGGTGTATTGTTTTCTTTTTTAATAAATTTTAATTCAATTAAATTTAGTAAAGTTTTAATCAAGTTTATAACAGAAAAAGTGTAACTCCAATGAATTGCATTACAGCGATGTGGCAAAATACATCTCAGATTTTGATGAGGAATGAGAAGGGCTAAATGGGCTTGTATCCGAAGGCCTATATTTTGCAACCCGGTTGTCTAGTCTTCACGTCCAGTGGCTCCTGATCCCTGGCCCTACCACTGCAATAGTTTTAGTAAAAAAAAACTGCCTTACCAAGAATCCTGCACTAAGAGTCATTTGAAAAAGGAGCACTACAAATACGACTATAATTGCAGTCCTCATTTGATGTCTGCTAAAAAATGGCCACAGAGTTTGAAGTTCCTGAACGGTTGGCCTTCCAAACAGCGCCGTCGCAGCAATGGCCGACGTCCACTGGAACCAAAAACAGCAATAAGCCACAATATCAAATATTAAATAAAAAAAACTATCTATCTTTTTTGGACTAATAGTCAGAGAATGAATTCTAGAACAGAATTCATGCTCTAGAATAGAATTCACACACATACACACACATACACACACACACACACACAAACACACAAACACAAACACACAGACACACAAACACAAACACACACACACACAAACACTAACACACACACACAAAAACACACAAACAGAAATACACACACACACCCACACACACACAAACACACACACAAACACACACACAAACACACACACCATCATACATACACAAACACAGACACACAGACACATACACACACACAAACACACACACACACACACACACACACACACACACACACACACACACACACACACACACACACACACACACACACACACACACACACACACACACACACACACACACACACACACACACACACACACACACACACACACACACACACACACACACACACACACACACACACACACACACACACACACACACACACACACACACACACACACACACACACACACACACACACACACACACACACACACACACACACACACACACACACACACACACACACACACACACACACACACACACACACACACACACACACACACACACACACACACACACACACACACACACACACACACACACACACACACACACACACACACACACACACACACACACACACACACACACACACACACACACACACACACACACACACACACACACACACACACACACACACACACACACACACACACACACACACACACACACACACACACACACACACACACACACACACACACACACACACACACACACACACACACACACACACACACACACACACACACACACACACACACACACACACACACACACACACACACACACACACACACACACACACACACACACACACACACACACACACACACACACACACACACACACACACACACACACACACACACACACACACACACACACACACACACACACACACACACACACACACACACACACACACACACACACACACACACACACACACACACACACACACACACACACACACACACACACACACACACACACACACACACACACACACACACACACACACACACACACACACACACACACACACACACACACACACACACACACACACACACACACACACACACACACACACACACACACACACACACACACACACACACACACACACACACACACACACACACACACACACACACACACACACACACACACACACACACACACACACACTATTCTAAAATTCATGCTCTGACTATTAGACCAAGCGTAGGGGGGGGGGGGTAGTTGCCCTCCATTCACTTTCTAATATTAAAAAGGGCCCTAGCCCTTTGAATTTCCAATCGAATGAGCCTTTTTTGAAGTTTGAATTTCCAATCGAATGAGTCTGTTTTGAAGTTTCTATGACAACGTCTTCTATAAAAACCTAATATATCCCAATGGCATAACTTACAACCCTTGCCCCGAGGGTTGTGGGGGAGTGTCCTCCTCAAAAAGATATTTTCTATCCAGAAATCAACTACGTTGAACAAAATTGCTGTCTTAAATTTTGATTGTATGTGTTTGGGGGAAAGATGGGCGGGGGGGGGGCTAGTTGCCCTCCAATCACTTTTGACTATTAAAAAGGGCACTAGCCTATTGAATTTCCAATCGAATGAGGCTTTTTTGAAGTTTTACAACAACACCTTCTATAAAATCCTTAAATACCCCCAGGGGATAACTTAAAACCCTTTCCCTGTGGGTTTTGGGGGAGTCTCCTCCTCAAAAACACATTTTCTAACTTGAAATCAACTGCGCTGAACAAAATGGCTATCTCAAAATCTTGATTGGATGTGCTTGGGGGAATGATGGGCGTCGGAAGGGGGGCCAGTTGCCCTCCAATCACTTTCGACTTTTAAAAAGGGCACTAGCCTTTTGAATTTCCAATTGAATGAGCCTGTTTTGAAATTTCTAGGATAACGCCTTCAATAAAAACCTTATATGCCCCCAGGGCATAACTTAAAACTCCTGCCTTGAGGGTTGTTTGGGAGTGTCCTCCTCAAAAATATATTTTCTATCTGGATATCAACTACGCTGAACAAAATGGCTATCTCACAATTTTGATTGGATGTGTTTGGGGTTACGATTCTTGTGAGGGCGAGGGTTGTGGGGGAGTGTCCTCCTCAAAAATATATTTTCTATTAGGAAATCAACTACGCTGAACAAAATGTCCATCTCAAAATTTTGATTGGATGCGTTTGGAGGAATGATGGGCATGGGGGGGCTAGTTGCCCTCCAATCACTTTCGAATATTAAAAAGGAAACTAGCCACTCCAATTTCCAATCGAATGAGCCCTTTTCGAAGTTTTTACGACAACTCCTTCGATACGAAGTGCGCGGGTATGAAAAAAAAACAACAAAAAAAAACACATTGTGCCCACATCGTTCTTTACTTAGGCAGCACAAGCGCGCTGCCTATGATAAAGAATATCTCCCGCCTTCTGAAAATTCTGGTATGTTTCTGGCCCCTGTTACTTTCGGTGAGTTCCAGAGAGTAATAACGAATTTAAAGAGTGGTAATTCCCTAGGTTTAGGCGGGCTCTCCACAAGTATTCTGAACGAACTGGCTTTTATAATCTATATCTCATTGCTTCATATTTTAAATGTATCTATATCATTAGGGATTTTCCCAAAAGTATGAAAATATCCACGAGTTTTTCGAATTCGTAAGAAAGGTGATAAGACAGATATAGGTGCTTTCGCCCATTCTTTCCTCAATATCCAGGGTTTTAGAGAAAAAAAAATTCAAAAAAGAATTGTTTTTGTATTTTAATGAAAAAAAAAATATTTACTAAAAATCATTTTGGATTCAGGTCAGGTTATTCTACTGAAAAAGCTATAGCAACGCTATTTTTAGCGATTAAAGATTCTCTAGATGATGATAATCATCTAAAAAAGGCATTTGATACATTAAATCATGAAATTTTGCAGGCTAAAATTAATAACACAGGTATTAGAGGTAAAGGCTTAGATCTCATAAAATCTTACCAGCATGGTCGAAAAATTCAGGTAGAAATAAATGGTCACCTGTCCAGTCATATTGTTACCGATGATATTAGAGTACCCCAGGGATTAGTATCAGGGCCATTACTATTTTTGATTTATATAAATGACCTTCCAAGGTGTTTACCCCAAGATAGTAGCTTAGTAGTAATTTTTGCAGATGATACGTTGGTGATATTAAAAGCCAAAACCAAGTCTTTGCTTATTGACGAAATGGTGAAAGCAATGAAATCCTTGAATAAATGGTTTGCATGTATCTACCTAACTTCAAACTTTTCTAAAACTGAATTCATGATTTTTGGGTGGTCACAGCGGGCAGTAAATAAAAATACATAGAAGAGTTAACTGTAAACCAAAACGAATAAAGAGTAAAAATCCTTTCGTTACCTTCGGATTATTTGCAATGAGCTTTTATCTTTCCGTAAGCATTCTGATTATTGGAGATTGAAACTTGCCAATAACTTAGGCTGTCTTCTTAGATTGGAACATGTATTTTCTTTTTCCATCCTTAAAATTTTATACCATTCTCTAATTGAATCATATCTTAGTTATTGCCCTTTAATATGTCTCAACACATTTTTGGTCCATCTGCAATCTCTTCAAATAATTCAAAATAACGTAATTAAAATTCTATATACTTTTGTATATCGCCCAGTGAGTCTTCAAAATCTCTCTGAAACCCAAACTTTACATGTTTTTCTCAGTATAATTTTTCTCAAACACCTGAAAAACTTGCATACAACAATGTGGTGTTATGATATCCAATCTTCAACAAATTATGTCCATGATTTGAGTATAATAGAGACTCCCATTTCTCCTGCCAAACACATCGTCACGTTTGGCTCATCACGAATGGAAAAATGGTGAGGCCCTTGACTGAGGACTTCAAATGGCCCTGTAGTGGCCATTTGTTTCAATTCTTTTTTGGCATCTGACCTGTAAACACCTGTTTTGTTTTTAAGCCGGATTAAATTTAGAATAAATTTCAGTGGACAGTTTCGCAATAAGTGAATTATTTCGTTTCGCTGTATTCACGTTTTGTGAAAAGAAAAAGGACTTGCTATGGCTTAGTTATTTTGTTAATAATTGGATGCTATGCTGTTTTGGATGTAAGAAAACGGTGGAAAAAAAACGTCGCTGGCCTCCACGGTCCACTGGGCCACCCTGCAAGAGCGGTGATTGCCAACACCATCCGTGGGCCTGCCCACTACAAGATAAGTCTCATTTTGGTTTTTCATTTTTAATTTTGGTTTTTCTTTCTCACACTAATCATGACGTCTTTCAAGCAATTCGATCTTGCACTGGCGAAATTTGCAGGCTATCCATTGTGGCCTGTACGAATTCTGAAGATTACGAAAAATGATGGAAAGCGAACTAACTATTTGATCTTTTGTTACGGGGATCATAACGAGCAAATTGTTTCTGAGAATAATCTTGTATCCTTCAAGGATAATATTCAAGAGGCTTCCACTAAAACTGCGAAGAATGTGAAACACGCTTTTGAGGAACTTGAGCGTTTCCCCGACATTTACAGGTCTATTTCAAAAGCGTTTGCGGCACTAAAAGTACCGGATCAAGCTGCCGCGCTGCCCGGTTCACAGTCTGCTTTATTTGCACTAATTTCCGCTACAGAACAGGAGCTAGAAAAAACTAGGGAATCTATAGTTACAGAGATAACTCGTTAGGTTTCTGCCAAGTGTGGCTCGAGTGCGAAATCTGGTCTTAAAGATACAGCTGAGACTATAATTAGCGAACTATATAACTCTGTGTCACTAGAGTTCAACCCCATATTAGACCGAATCGAGCGTGAGTTGAAAATGCATAGAATGCAAACCTGTAATTTGGAGAATCGAATTGAAAAAATCGAAGTCAAGCTAGACGATATTGATCAAGAAAATATGTTGGACAGTCTTGTTTTCAATGGTCTGAAGCAAAAGCCAGGAGTTGACCTTAAAACGACTATGCTCAGTGTCCTTTCGATACGGATTGGTGTTACTGGTATATCTTCTGGTGAATTATCAAGTGTTTTCCGGTTTAGAATGAATGGGCCTCATACCACCAGTGACAAAGTTGCCCCAGTTTTTGTGCAATTTTTTAGTAAAGAAGTTGCTCGAAAAGTGTTCTTACAGAAGTCTAAACTACCTGGGTCTGGAATCTTTGTGTCGGAATCCCTTACAGAGCGACGTAGCGAACTGCTAAATGCCGCAAGGGATCACTTTGGTGTTAAAAATGTATGGACCGACCGGGGCAACATACTAGTGAAGCTACCTGGTGAACCGTCTGCCCGGAAAATAAGATCTCTTGCTGAATGCGTTTGAATTCGTATTTGTGTTGTTTTCTGTCGTTTTTTCTTCTCTGTACAGCGTTTTTTCCGTTTTTGGTTCTCGTTCTTTTTCGCGATTTTTTCATTCTTATTATTATTCGCATAAACTTTTTTTGTTTAACGTTTATTTTATTATTTCTTTTACTTTTCTTTTGAGGGATCCGTTTTGTTTCGTTTTGGTTTTAGTCTTTTTATTACTATTTCCAAAAAAAATGTCTTGGTATCCTATTTTTTATTTCTTACTTTTTTTTTCATTTAGAGAGATATGTTATATGTTTTTTTTATTTACTTTTGGTGGTTCTTCCCTTGATGATTTAATGAGCCGGCCTTTTCGTCTAGAAGAGATTTTATCGGCACCAATAGCAAGAGATGTTGAACCGTGTATGAACCAAGTTATATTTCAACCGTTAAAAAGTAGTGCTTATGTGCAAAGAGCTAAGCTAGACCTCAGGGAAGCCGATTCGTTGCGTTTATGTGCCTGGAACTGTCACCTCACTACTGGTTACGAGGATGTGTTGCAATTTCTTTCTAATTCTCAAGGAAAAATTAGTTTTATTGGTCTTTCAGAAAATTTTTTAGTCAGGAACACTCTTTCTCGCTGTATTCTTTTCCAGATTATAATTTAGAGGCTAAAAACCGGACGTCACTACACAGAGGGGGAATTGCGTGTTTGATTTCAAAGTCATTGACATACCAAGTAAGAAATGATATTGATGTTTGGATAGAGGGTAAGTTTGAAAGTTTTAGTATAGATTTAAATTTGGGTAGTAGTAAATTTTTGATTAGTATTGTGTATAAGCCACCGAGCGCAAGCTGGGAAGATTTTGACCGTGGATTTGATCAATTTACGCGTGCGGTGTCTCGGACAGGCTTAGATTTTATTTGTATTGGTGATTTTAACTTTGATCTGCTATCGCTGAATGGAGTGAATCTTGATTTTTTTAATTTGATGGTTGCTAAGGATCTTTTTCCCTAGCTAATATTCCAACACGGGTTACAAGTCATTCAGCTACTCTCATTGACAATATTTCTGTTGGTTCGAAGTGTCTGGACCGTAGTTATGCTGATGTGGTTCTGTACCCTTGTTCTGACCATTTTCCAGTTCTCGGAACGGTACCTTGTGTCCGCATAAAAAGAAATGAAAGAAAAAAAAAGTGAAGACTCGGTCGTTAAAAAAAGAGAACTTACAGAAGCTTGGTGATGAGTTAAGCAGCACTGATCTTAGCGAGATTTTGGAGATAAGAGATGACGGTTCTGGGGCATTTGATTGCATGATGGGGATCATACAGCCAATTTATGACAAGACTTGCCCAGTTAAATTTGTGAAACAGCATAAGGATCAACCCAGGAAGCCTTGGATAACTACAGAAATTCTTGAAGCGTCAGATTTAAGAAATCAAGTGTATGTAGATGATTTAAATAGTAAGTTTGTCAAGAAACTGGAAGAGTTTAAAATAATACACAATAAAGTGAACTCAATGAGAAAGAAAGCTAAAAAAGAATATTTTGCTAACTAACTGAGTTTAAATAAGGATAATGCGAGAGGAACTTGAAAGGTTATAAATGACCTATTGAGAAAGAGGAAAGAAGCTCCACCCAATTCGCTGCTGATTCAAGGAGAAGCAGTGAGTGATGAAACGATTATTATTTGCTGAGTTTTTTTCAAGCAAACTAATAAATTTGATGAGTTCTTTTCAAGTATTGGTCAAAATGTGCAGGCGGAAGGGTTAGTGAATTTTAATAATGATTCCTTGGAGGACGAATTTTTGGATGAAAGAGGAATTGGAAATGAAATTGAATTTCAACCGTGTACTGGAGATGAAATTCTGAAGGTTGTGAAAACAATCAAATCTTGTTCAGCAGGAACAGATGGAATTAATTTGAAGGCTTTTAAATCAGTGATGTGTTATTTAATACCATGTCTCGTCCACACAATCAATCTTTCCCTGGAAACTGGGGTATTCCCCGATGCGCTTAAAAGAGCAAAAGTCATCCCTCTCCATAAAGGTGGGTCTAAACTAGATATCGAAAATTATAGACCTATATCAATCCTTCCCCTGTTTTCAAAAATATTTGAAAAAATTGTGCATAAAAGGCTATATGATTACCTTACGAAAACAGGGATATTAAGTGAAACTCAGTTCGGCTTTAGGAAAGGTTACTCGACGTCGGACGCCGTGCATTCTCTCTGTGATATTGTAAATAGATGCTTTGAACGTGGTGAAATCCCTTTGACTGTTTTTATTGATTTTAGAAAGGCGTTTGAAACAGTGGATTTTAAAATTTTACTCAAACGTCTACAGTCTCTTGGAGTTCGTGGTAATTATCTGAAATGGTTTGATAGTTTTTTAAGTGAAAGATCTATTCAAGTTGTTTTAAATGATGTATTTTCTATTCCCTATCAAGTGAAGTGTGGTGTACCTCAGGGATCTGTTTTGGGACCACTTCTGTACCTTGTGTATGTTGATTCAATGAGTTTTTACTTACCGGAGTGTTTTATCACGACTTTTGCGGATATTACTGCTTTAACTATGTCTAGTCGAATGATTGATGATCTATTGTTGAAAGTAAATAGGGTTTTAAAGTCATTTTATGTATTTACAAGTTTCAGCCTTTTGTCAGTGAATGTTAAAAAAACTAATTTTATGATTTTTAGGAGAGTTGGTAAGCCTCCGAGTGTTGATGGAGAGATATTTTTTAATGGTAAGCCTTTGTCACAGGTGCATGAGGTGCGTTATTTGGGCTTCCAGCTTGATTGTAATTTGTCTTGGAAGCACCATATTGATCTTGTTGCAGCTAAAGTTGCTAGAGGTCTGGGAATTTTGCGTCGTTTGAAGCATTTTTTACCATTATCAGTTCTTTTATTATTGTATCATAGTATTGTTGCGCCTTATATTTCTTATGGTTGTGTCATTTGGTCTAGCAATTTTTATACAAATTTCAAAAGAGTGCAGATTTTACAAAATAAAACAGTCCGTCTTCTTGGGAATTATATAGAAAATGTGAATGATACCGCGTCATGTTTTAAAAAATTAAGAGTGCTTAACATTGGTCAGATTCGCGATTACCAAGCTGCTATTTTTGGCTATAGATGTTGGAATGATGTCTGTCCTCCAGTTTTTACAAATTTTTTTCGCGTAAATAGTTCACTCCATAGGTATGCGACTAGAGAGGCGGAAAATTTTACGGTTGAGTATCGAGACACCACACGTGCAGGTTTCGGAATTCGGTATTTGGCTCCGGCTATTTGGAATGATATTCCAGTTGGCGTTCGGGAAGCTAAACACATTGGGTCGTCTAAGTAAAAATAAAAAAACATTTATTGGGAGAGGGGAGGTAATTTATTATTATTGTCATTATTATTATTAATGTCTTAGTTTTTTTTTCTTTTCATCATAGATTTAGGTATTAATGGTTAATTGAGAGAGAGTGTTCAGGTCATCTTTTTTTTTTTTTTTTTTTTAAATGAACTTTTTAAAAGGTTGATAATTAGAGGACTGCACCCGTATTTCAACAGGCTTTTTGAGCCTTCCCCGGGTGGTTGCTTGTATATAGTTTATTTTTTAATTATTAGTAAATAAAGAAAGTCAAGTCAAGTCAAGTGGCGGATCAAAAGGAAGTAGGACACGCAAAGACTGTTAAGATAGAAAGCCAATGGAAGTATTATGACCATGTTCAAACGAATTAACACCGACATGATTGTTGCCTGGAGCTTGAATGGGTATTGTCTCGAGATCTTGGTCTCTATCTCCATTAAAGGATAGTTTCGTGTTTTGGCAGTAAAAAGAGATTTCATCTTGCCAACTCTATTTCACGATTATTTTGTTTTATTCCCAATAGGTCCTGGACCTCCTTGTTTCTTCTAAAGTCATTTTGTCATTCCCCGAAAACTCTATTCTCCACAATCGCAAGAAGAACTTATAAATCACATCACTTTTTTGTGTCTCTTATTTCTTGCTTACATTCCTCCCATTTCTTTGTTCCGCGAAGTAGGTCATCTTTAACTTTTAATTGGACCATACTGTCTTTTTTATCAGATTTCATTGTTCCGTTGTAATTTTGTTTCATTTCCAGTAGGTCTTGGACGTCTTTGTCCCCCCTAAGCTCGTTTTTTCTCGCAATTTTTATAATTCTCCTAATTTTTTTTTCTTTCGCCACTGCAGGCTGAATTTGCCAATTTTGTCTCATTTAGTATTTCTCTTTTCATTTCTACTTTCCTTAAATGTTTCAATCTCGAAAATAAATCATCATTGAATTTGAATTAGACTCCATTGTCCACAATCTTTGACTGCATTTCTCTATTGTTGCTCCGTGTAATTTTTTTATTTTTTTATTTTACTTTCTTTTGTCGTAATTATAGATGAATCATCATCGAATGGGAATTGAATTCCGACATCAAGCTTTTCATATTCTATTAAAATTTCTCAAACTTTACGAGAAAAAGTGCGTACATTAACTAACGTCTCATTTTTTCTGGCAAAATCAGTGCTTCATTTTGGCATATACTTGTTGGCGTCTCAGGTTTGGTAAAAGATCGGTGAAGTTTTTTACTTTCTGAAAAAAAAAATTGAAAAGCTATATTTGCAGGTCTTATTTTCAATTTTATGTGGCTTAGCCGCTTCCGTATCCCAGATTTTTGGATTGTATACATTTTGAACTGGAGTATCAAGCATTTCGTTTTTTCGACAAATGGCTTAGCCTCTGATTTTGTTTATGGGCAGATCCACCTCCCAGCAGATTCAACGAAGCAGCACGTTTTTCCGTTTTAGAGGGGTTTTGTAATTTTTCCACTGTTAAAGCAGTTGCTTTTAAGGATAGGAGATTTCTAATATCTCTAAAGTCTCCTCCTACCAAAACATCAGCAGCGAGAGCAGGTACTAAGCCTACTTTTATTGATTTTCTCTTAATATTATCGTCTTTCCTTATAATTTCTATTCTAACCCAAGCAGACGAGTTTTGGTGCTCATCTCCATAATAATATAACGTTGTAATCTTATTCTTCTGGTCTATCTCCGTGATATTAATTAGCTCAGTTTGCCAAATAAGTTTGGTCACTCCAAGGATCAATTGCCATACCAACTAATTCCCCGTTTAATTTTCCATATATTTTATGCGAATCGTCAAACGCGTAATTTTTTTCATTATTATAGGCCATGGTCCAGGCTGTCGTTTTATGTGGTTATTAATAATCTTTACGTGGGTAGTTTCTTGTAAAATGACTTGCAATACCACTGTTATAGCAAGTTACTTCTTTTTGCTTGTGCTGAAATACATTTTTTTTTCTCTGTGTTATAGTGCCTTTTTTTATTATACTCTTCATATTGAAATATCTCTGTGTCCACAACTTCCTCTCTGATCACGGTGCACCTATTCGCTAATTCCACCCTTTCTTCACTTGTTTTCGGGTTCTTTTCTTTCAAGTTTATTTTTAATTCTCTCTGGGTGTTTTCTAAAAATGTTCCATTGCGGTTTTTTTATTATTTCTGTCATCTTGTCTTTTATCTCATCTGGGTCTTCTACCATTCTATAATTTTCTACCTTTAGCCATTTTGATCACATATCTTCTAGTTTATATCCATATTTCTTGTAAGTTTCGTTGTCTCATTTTCTTTCGTTCTTAACCTTCGTTGAAACCGGCCCGGGGAGAGTTCAAACTTTTCAAAAATGGCTTGCTTCAGTCTTTCAAAATCTCTTGAGTAGCGCATACGTAATACCTTAAAGCAGTTAAGGCATTAAAGCAGTAATGCTTTAAAGCAGATTTAGCGTGCAGTGATGAAAGTCGAAAATTTGGAGAATTACAAAATTGGGAGAAAAGAAAACGACCTTAGGGAAGGACAATGATGTCCAAGACCCATGGGGAATGAAACAAGATTATAAGAGAACAATAAATGTAATAAAAAGGAAAGTATGGTCAAATTAAGAGTTAAAGATGATCTACTTCGCGGAACAAAGAAATGGGAGGAAAGTAAGCAAGAAATAAGAGATACAAAAAAGTGATGTGATTTACAAGTTCAGCCTGCGATTGTGGAGAATAAAGTTTTCGGGGAATGACAAAACGACTTTAGGAGAAACAAGGAGGTCCAAAACCTATTGGGAATTAAGCAATATTATCGTTAAATAGAGTTGAATAACCTACAACAGGCTGGGGAAAAGTTGGGAAATATTGAATGTCAGGTTGAATTGGAAAAGCTTGAGAAAGAATTTGAAATAAGACATATCAACTCTATGGGAGATTTGGTCTCTTTGAGGGGGGGAGGTGCTCCTTTAGGAGGCCATGAATGATGGACGATTTGTTGAACGGAACACTGGTTGGCCAGTTGTGACCCTGTTACCGAAAATTTGTCTCTCTGATTTGGAGTCCTTGGGAGACGCTCTCTCCTAGTCACTTAATATGTTATCTAAACCTTTGTCCAGTAGCCCTATTCACGTTTCTAACTCTTCATAGGAATCGACTGTTAAATTTCCGACTATTATTTGAGTCATGTATTAAAATTTCATCTCCAGTTGGTATTGAAGAGTGTTCTTCACTTGATTATCCCAAGGGAGGGGGCCCAGAATGAGCTGATTAGTGTTTCGCTCAAACTTTTACTGGCTATTCTTGTACGTCTATCGTTTCCGAGGGCCTGTGTTGTATTTGGCATTGGATTATTTCAAATTATGCCATGGGGGAATTCACTTTTTAGTTGAGATAGGGTCGTATTTCCACCATTGGAAATGAAGAGTTCAGCTAATTTTTCATGATGACTGGCATCATCGAATGTGTCAGAACCCAATTCTAGGCTCTTTCAAATATAATTCCGGAGGGCGAAAAATTTTTTTTAATCATGCTAGGCACGATTATTTTCTGCTAATCTAGTGGACTTAAATTTTAAAAACCTATTGTGGACGTCCATACGATCTAGACCATGATGGTTATACAGTAGAGACGTGTTGATGGTGACAGATCCAGAGCCAAGCAGTGGAAGCAGTAGCACCGACCCTTGGGAAGAAACAAGACATAATGGATTTTGTAAAGTTAAAGTTCAGTGATTATTTTTGTAAGGGTGGACCAGCGTGGTGCTTGGGTGGTCATGTATGTTATGGGGGGAGGTGTCGGTTTCCAACCCTTGTGTTTTCCATTTTTCAGAAAAATGACCTATTTTCTTTTCCGTAATTATATTTACTTATTTTCTCGGTGCTAAGCTAGATTATATTGCAATAAATAAGCTTTCAAGTTAGATTCTATTTGTCTTCCGTGTCTGGGCCATTGAAAGATAATATGATTCAAAAGAAGCCACGGATTTGAAGTTTGATTTAGTGGATTGGGTGGGGCAAATCTAAGGTCCACCCCTACGCAAAGCTCGTTGTACAGAACTAGTGATTTAGTTTTTAATCTGCATTTGAGACCCCGATTAGGGAGTGTGTATTGAGAAGTTGATAAATGTGTTTTGTTCCTTTTGGAAGAATACAAGTAAGCCATTTTCTACAGCCATGTAAACTATATTTCCAGGAACCCAGGCTTGATAGGAAAGGAGTTTTCAAGACATAGCGTCATTTATTATACCGACAGGGGGGTCCGTTGACTCTGAGAGGAGATAGCTAGTTATATTAGAGGTGAGAGCTCAGGTGCACCCTTGGCCAAGAGTTTGGCCGTTTGCTCGTTCGATCACGTTATCATAGCCTGGAGTAGGGTATGCAGTGATAGTGTATCAAAAATATTCTATATTTACGGTATAGTAGCGGGACCGTGAGCCATTCCATTACAGTATTTTTCACTAGCGAGGCTTTCCTCTCCAAATAAAAGGCGTACATTTTCGCCAATATATGACGGCAACCGTGGTTACCAATAAAATATTTAATGACAGTGTCCACTACAATGCAATATATTTTATTTTTATTTTTGCGTCATGCGCCCTTGAAAATTCTCATAGTGTAAGAATTCCTTCTACGTTGTGCATTTGGTCTGACTTTAATACGGTAACTACAGGCTTAAAGGTACAGAATTTGCTACCAGCTACATCACAATGAAGTCATTCATTTTGGTCTTTCAAAAAAACGGTGTTGAATTTTGTTTCAGAAGAGTTTAAATTATTGTGTTAAATTTAAGTTTACTAGTAAATTACAATCTTTTTATTTATTAACATCACTGTATATATATTTGTAGTGTATGTTTATTATTACATTTTTGTTTTTGTGTTATGAGAACGGGTTCGTTGGCTGGGGGGTTGACCTATGCCAGTCAAATTCACTCTTTGGGATTTTGCGGCTCGGTTCCTCACGTCGTGCAGTTCTAAAACTATCAGGGAATCATAAGCTGTGGATTATTTTATGTTTTACTCCTTTTTCCTATTCCCCTGCTATTCTTGTCATGGAGCCTTTCAAGAAAAAGGAAGATACGTTTTTTGTGTACTTTGTGTGAACTTATTGCTCAATATATGAAAACTGAAGTTTGACTTTTCGGAAATTATACAAATTGTCATTGCTCTACCAATCACAACTGGCAATAATGAGAAAGTTCAGTGATTTCCGGTTATTAGTCAAATCAGTCTTTTAATATGACACAACCTTGACGCTGTAGTTCATATTTTGGCAAAAATGAGACCGCTTTGATCCCTAGTGCTACAAAAAAAACTGCAAGTTAATTTCCAAAATTAATTCTGAAGATTTTTAAACAAATTTATTTTCTTTACTTCTATTTTTATGGTTAAGAAAGTGGTAAGATAAACCTCAAAATGTTTATCTAAACAGATGTTTGAATATATAATCCTTTTTTATAGTTTGACCAGCAGAAAGGGTGAAGATAACATTCACAGCCGAGAATATCACTTAACTATCAAAATGTGTTGTTCGGCGTTTGTGACAGCTCTCTACACCTTTTCTGATAAACAAACTTGAACAAAAGAGAAGATGTATCCAAAAATCTGTTTAGAGTCATGTTTTGAGTGTTATTCTCTCCCCCCCCCACCACCAAAAAAAATTTAAATGGTTGGTCGTTAAACATATTCGAACGGTTGGCCCCTGACAATATGTCTCTTCCCTAGATTTTGAAAAATTCTTCTTTTTTTTCATAATTTTGTTGAAGAAGTTCCTTTGTTTGTATTTAATTTGAATATCACAGGCAACGCAATAGCGCTGCCTAAGTTAAGAACCAAGTTGGCACAATGTATTGTTTTTTCTAGACTAGGGCACTTTGTATCGAAGGAGCTGTCATAGAAATTTCGAAAAGGGCTCATTCGTATGAAAATTGGAAAGAACAGTGCCCTTTTTAATAGTCGAAATTGACTGGAAGGACACTGACACCCCTTTGACACTGACCATATCCCCAAACACATCCAATAAAAATATTGAGATAGCAATTTTTGTTCAACGTAGTTGATTTCCAGAAAGAATTATGTTTTTGAGGACAAAACGCCACCCACAGCCCTCAGGACAAGGGTTGTAAGCTGAGCCATAGGGGTATATAAGGTTTTTATAAAAAGCTTCGTCGTAGAAATTTCAAAGGGGATTTATTCCATTTGAACTTCAAAGGGCTAGTGATCCTTTTAGTAGTCGAAAGTGATTGAGGGAAAACTAACCCCACTCTCACGCCCACCTGTTCCCCAAACACATCCAATCAAATTTTGAGATAGCCATTTTTGTTCAATGTAGTTGAAAGTTCTGATGATTTGGTCTTTGAGGATGACAACAACCCCTTCCCCCAACAGCCCTCAGGGCAAGGGTTTTAAGTTTTACCTTGGGGGCATATAAGGTTTTCATAGAAAGCGTTGTCCTAGAAACTTCAAAAAGGGATCATTCGATTAAATGGCTACTGCCCTTTTCAATAGTAAAAAGTGATTGGAGGGCAACCAACCCCCCTCTCATGCCCACCATTTATCCAAACACAACCAATTAAAACTTTGAGATAGCTATTTTCTTCAAAGTAGTTAAAAGTTCTGGAAATTATGTCTTTGAGGATCATAACCCCCCTCAGAGCCCTCAGGGGAAGGGTCGAAAGATGTACCATGGGGGCATGTAAGGTTTTTATAGAAAGCTTTGTCGTAGAAACTTGAAAAAGGGCGTATTCGTCTGAAAATTCAAAGGGCTAGTGATCTTTGTGAAAAAGATTTGACCGTTTTGGCGAAAAATAAAATGTCAAAAAAGGCATTATGTGACAGTGATGTGTGCGCCGTCATTGCGTAAGATGTGTACCACCATTGCGTAAGGTATCTGCTGTCATTAGGTTACAAGCGGGAGTTCACCATGGGCCCTGAAGTGAGGTTACATAAAATTGCGTCATCCATATTATACCTGACCGTTTAAAACGCAGAAAATCGTGTGACGTCATTGGAGTTTAGAGGGTTGTTGCGTGGGAATTTCATCAACTGAAATAAAATTGCGTCAAAGATACTACACCTGAAAACAGGGAGTTCATTACACAAGCGCGAGGGACTCCATTTATTTCTATGTGTGTATTATAGTGACCACACTGTAATTAATCATAAAAAAGATCTGAAACACGTGGAACCAGGGAATCTTTCCAGGGCATGTTGTAGGAATCTCTACAGGGCTTAGTGATGTCACAGGTGTGAGGAATTATGAGTTCTATTTTGAAATTCCTAATGAAGTCATTAAAATCCTATGGGAATCTGCTATGGGACCATTTAAAATCCCATGCTATTTTCTTATGGACCTATTTAAAGCACGAGGGTGTGTCACCAGCAATATTCCCTATATTAGAACAGATGTGCTAGTAACCCTTATTATTGTTACTTGTATATTATACCAACCACACTCTGATTTTTCATATAAAAAATAATGGGACACCTGGAATTCCGGGAATCTTGCCAGTCGACCGGTAGAATTAGGCGACCGCATTGCTCAGGTGCAAAAGCTACAATTCTACACCCCCTATTGGGTTTCCAGAAGTCCTATGTTAACATGCAGCTATTTGGTTATTTAAAATCCTATGCTATTTTTCCTAGGGACCTATTTAAAGTGTGAGGGTATTTCACTAGCTATGCTCCCTTTATAGAATACCTGGAACCGTATTGCACAAGTGTGAGGGACTAGGAGCTCCACTTATCTGACTTCCCATGTTAGTTTTCCTATCTGACCCTTTAAACACAGACGTGTCGAGGGAACCTTGCCAATACTGAAACAAAATTGAAACACCAGGAATCTTACCAGAACATGTTGTCGGAATTTTGCCATGGCATGCGCTTAGAATCTTGCAAGGGATGTCATCGGAATCTTGCCAGCCGACTGGTAGAAAGAGGGCTCTCATGAAATTTTGCCAGGGATGTCGTGATGTCACAGGGTATGTCATCAGTATCCTATGCTATTTTCCTATGGATGTCGTGACGTCAAATGGATGTCATAGGAATCTTACTAGCCGAACGGTTGAAACAGGTGACCACATTGCCCAGATGTGAGAGGTTAGAGGTTACTTATAATGGGCTGGTAGAAATTCCATATTAATCTGCTATCTGACCTGCCGAAAGCAGAGTTGGGATACTACTGTGGTATATGATCCCCGTAAGAGAAGATACATGGAATAGAAGGATCAGCTTGTTTTTAATTACTTCATCAGGGTGAAAAATGTGATGATAATCATCATTAAAATATTTTTTGGCAATGTATTTTCTCAAGCCCACTTATTTGTCAGAATTTTCGTTTTCCAAATTAAATGAACTTAATTTGTATTAGCAAGGTTAAAACGGATCAAAAATTTCTAGTTCACGATGAAATTCGAGCGTTCATGAAAAAGATTGTGATGTGGAAAAGTTGCATTGATCATAGCAAGTAAAATGATAAAGGAATAAAAAATAAAAGTGAATGATAAATGCGCATTTATAATGGCATGTAGCTCGTAAACAGTTATCAAATTCCGGCTCTCAGTCACTGAGAGATACCCTTGCCTATTTGATGAAGCTATGGCAGTCATATCAATATGAGGGTGGATTTTTGGCTATGGTTTACATTAAGCTGGATTTATGTTCGAACTGGATTTATTAGGAATTTCAGAAACTCATATCCCAGGGGTAGGAAGCATGAAATTAGGTGAAATAGAATTTGCTTACTCAAGCAGGAAGGATGGGATATATAGACAGGGAGTAGGGCTGATGATGAATAAGGAAGCTGCTAAGTCTTGTTTAGGTTGGGAAGGTATTAATAATAGAATACTAATTGCTCATTTTATGACTAGAAAGTTCAGGGTATCAGTTATAGTAGTATACGCCCCTATAGAACCGACTGACGGAGATACTAGTGACTCAGATGAATTTTACTTACAGTTACAGGATCAAATAGACAGGTTCCTAGGTAGAAATATGATCTTATTACTGGGAGATTTTAACGCCCAGGTTGGTAGAAATAGGGATAGATGGTATCCTATCCTAGGTAAATTTGGTGTAGGAAAAGAAAACAGTAATGGATACAGACTTTTGCAATTTTGTAGGTATAACAATCTAGTTATAGCCAACACGGTGTTTAGTCATAAAATGGCTAATAAGTTAACACGGTATTCACGTGATAGTAAGACAGCAAACCTTATTGATTAAGTTATAGTAAACCGAAGACTGGCAGGATCATTACAAGATGCTAGGGTATATAGGAGTGCTGTTATTGATGTTAAAAGTAAACACCACCATCTATTAGTGTCAGGGTTTAATTTAAAGCTGAAATATCGGAAGGGTGACTACCTTCCAGGAATTTATGATTTTGGTAGACTCAAGGATGAGAATTTGAGAGAAACTTTCCAGGAACAGTTGAGTACTAAACTTGAGAGTTTAAAATTTGATAATGTGGAAGATGGTTGGAATAATTTTAGAAAAATAATTTGTGAAGTTGCTGTAGGTGTATTTGGGAAGAAAGCTAGAACTGCAGCTAAGAATAATAGTGAAAAAGCTTTATGTTTAATAGAAAGGAGAAAGGATTTGTTCAAGAATTATCTGAGTGATAGATCGTATGAAAACAAAAAAAAATGTAAAGAAAGTGGAGAAAGCATTAAAATATGAACTAAGCAGGTGTGAAGTGGAGGCCATGGATAAAATTGCCGAGGATCTAGAAGATGCAGCTAGACGGCATAGTAGTAAAATATTGTACTGGCACGCTAACAAATTGAGAGGGAGTGGTCAATCCATTCTGGCCCAGTTAAAGATAGGAATGGGGTCGCATTTAGCGATAAGGAAAAAACTTAAGAGAGATGGGCCTAACATTTTGAGAATTTGCTTAACCGAGATAGAGTTGCAGGAAAAAATATAGAGGAAAATGAAAAAGTTTGTGATACCTTGGATGTGAAGGAAGGTTTGTTTTGCGAGGAGGAATTAGCAACAGTACTAAAAGGATTAAAGAATAATAAGGCCCCAGGTGCTGATAGGGTGGTAAATGAGTTTCTTAAATATGGTGGCACTGAGATTAGAAATAAGTTACTGAAGATTATGAATATGATTTTTGAAAAAGGGGAAGTACCTAACGATTTTAAGAGAACCTTAATAAAGCCACTTTATAAGAAAGGTGATAAAAGTGAGTTTGGTAATTATCGAGGCATTAGTCTGGTCGCTGTAGGTAGTAAATTACTTATTAATATGATACTTTTTAGACTGAGAGACGCCATAGACAAAGTTTTAAGAGAAGAACAGTGCGGTTTTAGAAAAGGTAGAGGATGTGTCGATCAAATTTTCACTCTTAGGCTAATAATTGAGAAGTGCCTGAGTTTTCAAACACCTTTAGTCCTCAGTTTTATAGATTATGAGCAAGTGTTCGATTCTGTAGATAGAAGAGCTTTAGTAAAGGTTTTATCTTTGTATGGTATACCAGACAAATGCATTAAAGTGATTAGTGCTATGTACAAGAATAACACTGCTGCGGTTAAGGTAGGAAATGAGGTTAGAAGCTGGTTTTGTATTAAATCAGAAGTTAAGCAGGGTTGTGTTTTATCACCCTTTGTATGTAATATTTTGATGGACTTTGTTTTAAGGAACAAAGGAAAGGCGATGGGAGACCACGGAATCAAATGGGGAGGAAAAAGTCTTCTGGACTTGGATTATGCTGATGATTTAACTATCCTAGATGAAAGTGTGAGCAAACTGAATGAAGTTTTACAGGTTTTGTGAGTTCAGAGCGCTAGAATTAGTTTGAAAATTAATGTTAGGAAGACTAAGTCATTAAGGCTTGGAATAAGCGAAGATGAAAAGGTGACGTTGGGTAATGAAAAGATTGATCAGGTGGGCAGCTTCACTTACCTTGGTAGTATTATTAGTAAAGATGGTGGGAGCAGTGAAGATGTTAAATATAGAATAGCCAAAGCTCAGGCTGTTTTTTCATAGTTAAAAAAAGTCTGGAAGAATAGGAAGATGAGTCTGCAAACCAAGATTAGAATATTAGAAGCTACAGTGATGACAGTGGTCAAATATGGCTCAAAGCATGGACTCTCCAAAAAGCGGATGAAGATTTGCTAGATGTTTTCCAGAGAAATTGCTTAAGGATTGTTTTGGGTACCCGGCTGACTGACCGTATTTCAAACAATAGGCTATATGAAAAATGTGGTTCAATACCGCTCTCTAGGGCTATAATGAAAGAACTTTGAGGTGGTTAGGGTAAGTTGTGCGGATGAAGGATGAAAGATTGCCGAAGATTGTTCTTTTTGCCCAACCATCTAGGGCTAAACAGAAAGCAGGTCGTCACCGTCTGGGGTACGAGGAAGTCATAAAGAAAGATTTAAAGGAAATGGGAACTTCGTGGGCGGGAGTAAAAAGGGAGGCTTTGAATAGATTGCGGTGCAGGAGGAGCGTGCGTAGCTGTGTTGGCCTCAGGCGGCTTGGTGCTGCGGTGAGTTGTTAGTAGTGGTAGTAGTAGTAGTAGTTTATATTAAACCAAGTACAGAAATAAATTTAAAAAATCAAACTCATTACGACTAAAAGTAAAATTCGGTTATATCAATAAAAAACTTAAAAGAACACTTTTCACTAAATCTTACAAGGACACCAATCAATAGGTCAGGTGCAGTTCTTTAAAACATTAAAATAAAGTAAAAAAGAGTCGACGCAACATGTTAACACAGTGAGTATAACTGTTATTTAATTAGAGTCTAAAATTCAGCTAAACAAATAAAAACTTTAATACAACATTGCTCAAACCATGAAAATATTGCTTGAAAGATATTCTTAAACCTGCCGTTATGGATGACAAAACTGTGGGGAAATTCGGTCATATTATTAGACAATAATATTTCTTCAATTTGGCCTTTAAAAGTATTGATATCACTCTCAAAATCTTAATTATACAAAACGTGTTTTCCTGCATTAGCTGAACCGAAACTGAAATACTGTGTTCAGTTTTTCATAGAAAATGTTTGTGTAGTCATGATGTCATAAGGACATCCATCCCATTTAAAGACAATAATACAAAATTGTTAGTCATTTTCTCTTTTTGTAAGAGTTTGTCTTAATGAATTTCGTAGTGCAAAAAAATTTCCTGCCGGTATTATTTTATATAATCGAGGAAAGGAGGCACCATATGACCTAACATCTTTTCATGAGCCGATTTTGATCTAGACAGACATGTTTAATTTTGAAACTTTAGGGCATAGCTTTGGACTTAGGCGGGAATCTCAATGATTGATTGCTTATTTATAAACATTGGATGCTCAATATTTGCTTCAATGGCCACTATGATTATTCTACCAAGATGTGTTACTAAATTTCTTGCCGGTAATATCAAAGGGAAAGATCTCAACAAAATAAATCAGCCTGTAATCCCGGAAGCAGGCGGTATCATATCAGGATTTGTGTTTTTTAGTGTCACTCTTTTCATGCTAATTTTTTTAGATGGGGTTTCTATTTATATCTCTGGTATCTTTTCTATCATATTAATGTACTTTTTGGGCGTTGCCGATGACGTTTTTGATTTGAAATGGCGATACAAGTTAATCTTCCCAACCCTGTCTATATTGCCTTTATTGATAATTTATTATAGACATATTGGGCTTACAACCATAGTAATACCCAAGTTCCTCAGAGGAATTTTTGGTCCCAACTTAGACCTAGGTATTGTGTACTATGTGTACATGGGGATGCTCGCAGTATTTTGTACAAATGCCATTAATATCTACGCTGGAGTAAATGGTCTTGAAGTCGGTCAAAGCGTTATAATTGCCTGTTCATTATGCATGTTCAACTTAGTAGAACTTTCAGGCGAATTGTCACGATTTCACTATTTCTCACTCTATTTTATGCTGCCTTATATTGCCACCGCTCTTGGACTTTTGAAACTTAATTGGTACCCAGCCAAATTTTTCGTTGGAGATACATTTTGCTATTATAGTGGGGTTACTTTTGCTGTGGTTAGCATTCTTGGCCATTTTAGTAAGACACTGTTGCTGTTTTTCATTCCACAGGTATTGAATTTCCTGTTGTCACTTCCTCAACTCTTCGGACTTGTTCCCTGCCCAAGACACAGACTACCAACGTTGAACAAAGAAAACGGATTCTTAGAAACAAGTAAAGTCAAGTGCAAAGTTGCTTCGCTTGGTCCATTGGGACGACCAATGCTGTTGATAGCAAGCAAATTGCGGTTAGTTTCTTACGTAGAAAAGGAAGACTCTGTTATGGAATTTTCAAATATGACCCTTATTAATGCAGTACTGAATATCTTTGGACCAATGAGAGAAGATAATCTAACCAAAACTTTATTGTTAATTCAGGTCATCGGTTCTGTTATAGCTTTTGTGATTCGATACCCTCTGGTTACATTTTTCTACTGATAATGCCCTTTACATCCACAAAAATATCCCCAAAATCAAATTAACCTGATGTAATGTCTACGAGAAAACCCGTTTCATATTTATCAATATACAGCTTTTCGTTTCCATTTGACACGTTTCTTTTAGAGCTTATTGTCCGTCAATTTATCGATTGTTGGTAAAAAAAAATAACTGAGCTGATAAATTATGGTTGGCTTGTTTACAAGACCATTTAACGCACAGAAAGCAGCTAAGAAACTTTCATTACCCTCGTAGGCAATAAATTATATCAACGTTTCGTCCCAGGCTTTGTCCAAATGATTTCTCGGATAAAGCCGTAAGCTAAAAAGTCACAAGTGAAAATTACCCTAATTTATCATTTATTTAGTCATGTTACTACCCGTGTTTGATATCCCCATCTGTAGTGATAGAAGATTTATTTTTTGTGGTGATAGTAATTTTCTCGATAGCGCCGCTTATATCGCTGGAGATTGTGTCAACTAGGCTAGCGCCGCTCTCAATTAATGAGAGAAAATTGAATATGCAGACATACAAATGTGGCTTCTTCTTTCTTGAGCTATCTGGAGATCAGATTCCTTTGGGAGCATTTTCCTTGGAGACTTGCGAACTCATTACCCATTATCGGCCTAGACGCAGACATATAAGTGAAATAAACACATATAAAAAGGCAATAGATTTATTAAACTTACATGCTTAGTTGTACAGCAACGGGTCACTTCAATGACAATAATGGTGACCGAGATTATTTGCGGTATGAATCGTTTTAGATCTAACTTAACATTAAAATTAAAAACACATTTACCCCACTCCCAAAAGCAGTTCTTTCGTCCTGCGCTGTAGGGACTGCCTGCCATTGGACCAAGTGACCCAAGGACGCAAATCTTCGTCCAATAATCTCTTTAAGATTTTTCAGATAATTCAGGAGTTCACACAGTTTTTTTTGCCTTTTAAACTTCCTTAGAAATGTTGTGCATTGCATTTTTTTGCTACAATTATCTTAGCGAAATTCGAACGACTAGCGTCGTTGTTTGACTGAAGATAGAACGCAGTTTCTCTTTTTTCTGAATAAAAATTTAGATTCTTGGAAGTGGCATCTGAACTGAATTAGGGACTATTTAATTTCTGCCTGAATCATCTTTAGAAGGAAAGAATCTTGTATTTTAAATATATGGTATTCTACTGATGGTGCACATCACCCTTCCCATGAAATAATGACGTCCCGTCATTAGTAACTGCTCATTAGGAGTGCTTAAAATTTTCAATTATTTTTCTTATTTTATTCTACATCCCTATCTAAAATTCATCTACCGGACTAGGATTATTTTTGGTTCTAGGTTAGCTACTATATTAAAGATTTTTTTTTTTATCTAACACTGATTACTTTTACATTTCCAATAGGGTTGGGACTATTCTACTTTTACATTAGTTATTTTTTGATTTTGCTGTCTATATGAAGTACTACATACTTTCTACACAACGTTAAATGAATAACATAATAATATTACACCTAATTCTACTTGTGGTACATACATGAATGATTTATAACATACAATATTTAGTTCATCATATTCACTGATGACATTAAAATACTTTCACTATTGGGATGTTTGAATTGTCAAAGCTATTAGGAAGTAACACATGTAGCTTCACATCTCTTCGTCACCTTTCGTGTCCTTAGTGTACTACACCCTTCTATTGGAAATTAATGTCCTTCACTCCTTTTGTCCTGGCAAAAATTTCGAAGCACTAACGTTATGGTTTTTTCTTGGAACAGTTTGAGTCTAGTTGTCTTCACACGGTAAGTTTTCCCTAATAGTCAACTGGAAAATGACCGTTAAATATCGTTCTAATAGTCAACTGGGAAATGATTCTTCCCACTACAGGTGTTGGTGTTTTTCTTCTCAGCATATCATTTTTAGGATTTTTGAGGCACATAGAGAATGTATTCTCGCGTAAAATTGTTCATTTGTGCCTTTTGAAACGGGTTGTCGTCATACTATAGTGACTCTCTTAATATATTGTCTTTAAGTTCAACTTCAAATATCTTCAAATATCATTTAACTTCAAATATCGTTAAATATCATTTGTCTTGTATTGCTCGATGGTGTTCTCAGAGTTAAATTTCAAATTGTTGTTAATTTCTGTTCAAATATCTTCAAATGTCTTTAAGTGTCATTTAACTTTAAATATCGTCTAATATCGTTTACTGACTTGCATGGTTATCATGATTAAATTACAAATAGTCTTTGATTTTGTCTTCAAATATCTTGAAATGTCTTTGATTGTAATTTAAATTAGAGTATCGTTTAATATCGTTTCTAACTTCAGTTTCAAATATCTTCAAATGTCTTTAAGTATTTTTCAACTTCAAATATTTTTAAATATTGTCAATCTTGTACTGCTCAATGGTGTTCTCAGCATTTTTGTGATTACATAGTTCGTTAAAACACTTTATACTGAGGTTCAAATATAGTGTCACCTGATACGTAATATGGTTCATAGTCGAAGAGACGATGATCGAAGGTAACTGTTGTTTTTATAGACGAAGCTGGGATGAAGTTGCCTGGAGTCATGGTGAGTACTCTTCGTTGGTTGAGATTTGATGAAAATAGATGTTACTGGGTCGTATCTGTACTTGGCAGCTTATTGTAATGCTCGATAACCAATTTGCCATTTAGTTCCTGTAATAAAAATAGCGAGGCAGAATCACCCCTTCTTTGAAGTAAATACACGTACAATAGTTCACGGATTAATTGGGTTATAATTTCTTAGCTATGAGACAGAATTAAATAAATACACTAATATTAGTACTCACAATGAAAATGTAAAACAGAAATTTCTTCAAATTTGTTTTGAGAACGAACATATCGATATTGAATAAACATAATTTACCCTACATTATTAAGTTTGAGGTCTACTTTTACGATATTTTTCATGCCTGCATTGTTCACGCAAGTCCGTGCTGTAGAAAAAACGCATGTGTAGCGTCATAACCACACGGTTTTACGCAAACGATACTACAATGAGGGAATAAGACATAACAAGGACTAATGGAGACCTCTCTACCCACTCGTCTTCTAATGTCCTCCCTATTTCTAGGCTTAGACGTTCTCATGGGGTTCCGGGTTTAACGGCTGAAATGCAGAGGTGTTCTTCTTTGTTTCCCCGTGTTTGGATTTTCCGTAATTACGAGTCAACATTGGTGCCTCTTATTCGCCTTTCGAATAAGGTAATTAGATGCAGGATTCCAAGCTTGCCTCCCTAGATTCCAGTTAATGCTTGGCAAAGAATATAAGCATAACGGAGAATTGACATCAATATCTTTTTATAATGCTATTGTTTGAGCAAATCCTTCAGCACTAAATAAATAAAAATGAT
>NC_142814.1:34995886-35027546 GCF_049724085.1 Artemia sp. Qi Xiang Cuo | reverse complement strand
GCATAGGGGTTTTGCGCCCTACTTATGTGAATTTATGCTCGTTTTGAGTTTGACTCGGTTAATTATTGTAATTTCTGTTCGTTTTGGGTTTCATTTATTTATCGATGTTGATTTGTGGTAGTTTCAAGCTTGGTAGATTATTTGCTTTTTATTTTTGCTAATTTTTTGTTTAATGGAGTTCTTTACTTTTCTTTGAAAAAATCATTTTGTGGAAAAAGTTTTTAAAATTAATTTCTGTTCGTTTTATATTGGAATAGTCTTTGCAGAAAAAAAGAAAATAATAATTTAAATATTTCTCGTTTTTTAAGACTTTATACTTTGACCTCCAAAATTTTGATTGGATGTGTTTTGGAAAATGGTGGTTGTGAGTGGGGCATTAGTCGCTATCCAATCACTTTCAACTATTAAAAACACACTAGCCCTTTCAATTCCCAATTGAATGAGCCTTTTTGAAGTTTCTACGACACAGCTTTCAATAAAAACTTTATATGACCCAGGGCATAACTTACGACCCTTGCCCTGAGGGCCGTAGAGGGAGAGGTTGTCATCCTTAAAGACCTAATTTCCAAAAATTTCAACTACGTTGAGTAAAATGGCTATCTAAAAATTTGAATTGGGTGTGTTTGGGGAAAAGGTGGGCGTGAGAGGAAGGGTTAGTTGCCCTCAAATCAATTTCGACTTTTAAAAAGGGTACTACACCTTTGAATTTCAAATCGAATGAGCCCTTTTTCAAGTTTCTACGACAAAGATTTCAATAAAAGCTTATATGTCTCCAGGTTATAACTTATAATCCCTGCCCTTAGGGTTGCGGGGGAGTATCCTCCTCAAAAATATATTTTCTATCTGGAAATCAACTACGCTGAACAAAATGGCTATCTCAAAATTTTTATTGGATATGTTTGGGGAAAAGATGGTTGTTAGAGGGGGGTTAGATGCCCTCCAATCACTTTCGACTATTTAAAAGAGTACTATCCCTTTGAATTTCAAATCGAATGAGCGCTTTTTCAAGTTTCTACGACAGAGATTTCAATAAAACCCTTATATGCCTCCAGGGCATAACTTTGTGCCCCGTGGCATAAAGTGGCAACTGTGTCCTCCACTTTGACGTAATAAAAATAGAATTTCAAAATTATAAATGATTATAACACTTCAATGGTGGTTCTGGCTTCGCTTGCGCCCGGGGCAAAATCTTGATTAGCGCTCTCCCCCCTTATCTCCCACAAAATTTTCAGGCCGAACTTCAACGAAATTTTTAGTTATTAACGAAATTATTTTCAGTTTGTTAATAAATTATGTTTTAGTTATTTTTAGTTTATTATTTTAACCATTTAATTATTATTGACTTTTTAATTTATTATTATTTAATTATTATTATTTTATTGATTAATTAATATTTTATTAAATATTTTAATTTATTAACTACTTCTTCAACTTTATCTTAAAAAAAAGAAATAAAAATTACAAAATGATTAAAACTCTTAGATTGTAAATAATTTCTTAGACCACACTGCTTTTCCATTAAAAACAAAAAAAATTTTAAACAAGAAAAACGGGTTTTAATTTTCTATGAAGCAGTGAAATACAAAACAATAAATTATGCACAAAAGCTCCTAATATTTCGGCCCCACATCCGGGAGCCTTTCTCAACGGAAAACAAATAAAATAAAAGAAATAAATAAAATAAAAAAAAAAACTTAACTTACATCACAATAAAACATACTAAACACTTAAAGAGAAAGAAAAAAAAAACAAAAGAAAAAATATAAATAAATAAGAAAAAACAAAACTTACATATTAAATAAACCCGTCCATGCACTAAATGTCTATAATGATTCAACTCGCCTCCTCCCAGTATATAAATGGAATCTATCAAAATAAAGATTATATTTATACTTAGATGACAACCCGCCCCGGTCAACTAACCGCCCGGCCCCTAACCCCTAATTAACGGTCACAAGTTTATGAAAAAGGGTATGACGTATAAATTTAACGTCGTTTTGTCGTTGATCGACGATCTACCGTTTATGTATGTTTCTCATTATTTAAACCCGTCTGAACAGTGTTAGTAAGATCAACTTTCGTTTCAGAAACAATATCAAAATAAGTACTGGTTGAGTATTTTGCCTGCATTTCAATTAAAATATAATAAATTGAATTTATCGTAAAGTCTTGGTCATCTTTATTGATGCTAGTACCCCTAGCAATTATCTTTTTATTTCTATAATTTCACTGAAGCCTTGTAAACGTCCTACCGACGTATCTACTATTTTTGTTTTAACAAATAAAATAATGTGATGAGGAAAATTATGAAGATGTTCTGCAACAGCTGACTCAAACGTTTCTGGTGTTTTGTTTTGTTTCGTTTTAGAGAGCAATCTATGGCATTCTTATGTTGCTGTAGCCTATTTTCTAAAGTTTGTTGCGTTCTTCCCACATAAAATTTACCACAAGAACATGGAATTTTATGTGGGAATCATATAAATTTTATGTGGGAAGAACGCAACAAACTTTAGAAAATAGGCTACAACAACACAAGAATGCAATAGATTGTGCTCTAAAACAAAACAAAACAAAACACCAGAAACGTTTGAGTCAGCTGTTGCAGAACATCTTTATAATTTTCTTTAGCATCATTAATAGCGGATGACTCACCAATAATAGTGGGAGACAGGTAGTGGGAGTAATGGGAGACGGTTGACAGTATATGGTGACGTCACTGAGTTCAGTGCCTTTGGCCTTTAGTACGTAGCAGATTACAGTTGAATGTAGGTCACATATAATTATTGTTTCAAGTAAGTTATTAATTTTTCGGAAAATTTTTGGATTTTCTATTTTGTGGGGAATTATTAGGGTACTGAACAAAAATCCGGTAGCAAGCGAGAAGTGAACTTTCGTTATGCTAATGAAATATACCAAAGTAGGGTAAAAATATAATAGTTTAGAAATAAACTTCGGCTATATATATGCACATCAGGGGGGGGGATAAAGCATAGCATGTATTAAAAACGTAACCTAACCTAATCTAGGTACCTTTTTTGCCCCTTAACCCCAAAAAACTAAAGTTTAAACATTTGTCATGGACTGAGCAATAGCCTACCTTACAAGGCAGGAAAAACTTTTTCATAAAGCATCTTTGAGTTTTCGATGTGGGCTTTCTCTCGTGACTACCCGATTCTTGACAGTAACCATTATTAGTAAAATCTATGTTGCGAGAAAAAAATCCGATAAAAAAATTGTTTCAATGCTGTTTTTAATATATAAATAATCCTTGCCTTTTATGGTAGTTTGACCCATATATTATTTGGTTTTTAAAACCGTTTAAAGAAGAAAAAGTTGTTTCCCTTCCTGGGCCCCATATTCAGGCAAACCCATTTTTGTGCGTAGCTTTATTTTACCCCCAACCCCCGTAATGTGAAAATATATAGCTCAAATTAAATATTTTCAATGCATACCGCCACTCATAATTTGTTTTTCCAGTTTTTGTTTCGTTACAGTTGATTCAATTTACAGCTACACGGGTTGAAACAAGACGAATTGGTAGAGTAGATATGAAATATATAATTTGGGCTATATATTTGTACATTGGGGGAGGGGTAAGACATAGTGAGGTTGCATTGAAAATGTTTTAATTACATGAACCCCCCCCCCCCCCGCCCCACAGCAAATTACGCCCCTGTGGGGACAAGGTTGGGATAGCGTGTGTCTATTACCAGAGAAGAGACCAGATATTTGAAAATAGCATAGAATAAGGAACTCAGTGGTAGTCAGGGGCGTCCTGAGGCTCATTTTATTGGGGGGGGGGGGTAATTTCGGTCGATTTTGCTAAATTTCTGCCGAATGCCAAAAAAGTTGTGGTCCCCCGTCGGGACGCCCCTGATGGTAGTACACATATTTTTTTGGCATATATCCTTCTGAAGTGGCCGACTATTTACCCTTAAAAGGACCGTTAAAGTTACTCCTTGTTTTTCAATGCTTGCCAATAGAAAACGGCTATCAAATTCTTGAAACTATTATAAAACAGTCATAAATACTTACTTCTATAAACAACAAAAGCAGGGGCGTCGTTTGGGGGTTGCAAGAGGGGGCAGTTGCCCACCCCCCCACCCGATAATGTGAAGAAAAAAAATATTATGCATCCCATGCCTTTTGACACTCCAGATTTGGACCCCTCTTGCCCTCCCCCCAATAAAAATGCTGGAGATTCACCCCTGAACAAAAGGGCATCGCTTTATTAGCCCCTCCCCCTCTTTAATTTATAAATAAATATAAAGCTCACTATAAGTATTCACACTATTTCTTTGAATAGCGTGTCTCTTTTCTTCCCATTGATTGATACGTGTCTATCTTAAAGCATTAAAGAGGAAAAAGTTGTACTATTCAAAAATATAGTTCGGGTCCATAAAGTGGACGTTATATTCATGCATCAATGAAAGAGGGAATAAGTTGATTTAATTTACTTTTAGAAATTAGATAAGGAAGTGTTAAGATTTTTTAAAAGTAGTTTTGGAATTTCTGATAACATTTTAGAGAGGGGGTTGAGATATAGCCCCAAGCAATATATAACAATTTACTGATTATGTCGATTGTATATTATATTACATTATTTATCTGGTATTGTCTATAATAATTCATAATGACAAATAAAGATAACTTTAAAAAAATAATAAATTTAGCAAAAATTTTGTATGTAGCCTAAGACCATGTCTGGGCGCATTAAGTGGGTTTTGAAGCTCGGAAAGACCATTAAATGAAGTATCTAATTGTATATTTCCATTTTATTTCCTGATTTCAGTCCCATTGGTGACAATTGGGGAGGGGGCGATGGGCTATATACTACCTTGGAAGGCAGTTTTGACAGGCGAATTAAAATTTCAGGAACGGTTCCATAGCCTAAATTATGCTCATGGAGGCCATTTGAAGTAGGCTATCTACTTCTACTTCTCCCTCTTCCAACACTTACGTTTATTGAAATTGGACATACTTTGTGTTATAAGAATGAAACTTCCAAAAATATGATTACAGGATAAAAAAGGCAAACGGAAAGTGTTTTGAGCCTCAAACCACCGAGGCTCTTTATATTGTTCTCTCTGCTTCGACTGTAAACCCCTCCCCCTAGTGCGTTTATATAGTACTAGACCATATGCAAAACCTTGCAGATATTGATGATTAACCAAAAAAAAAACTACTATGGTTGTTTCGATTGCTTCACAGCTTTCCATCCCCCTAATATGTTAATATAGTCTATGGGCTATACATAGGGGCATACATAGCCTATAGTATAATGGGCTGGTACTTGTATGATATACCCCCTACCTAATGTTCTTCGGTTTCTCTGGCGTTCAATCCTAATGAAATATAGAAAAGTAAAATTAGATATATAATACTTTAGAAACAAATCTAGGCTATATATTTGCACATTAGGGGGGAGGAGGTAAAGTATGGCGGGCCTCCATACTTTACGTGTTAGGTACGGTTAGTCTGCATATAAGTACTGCTTTTGTCACTACTAACAACTCACCGCAGCACCAAGCAGCCTGAGGCCAACACAGCTACGCACTCTCGTCCTCCGTCTTAATCTATTCAAAGCCTCCCATTTTACACCTGATTTTCAAAAAAAAGGAAACACCCCGAAAAACCTGAGTGTTTTTAATGAAAGTGACATTATCAGATTCAACGTCTCTGAGAACTAGAAAATCTATCTAGAAAAATGTGGAATCTGTAATTTTTGCCAGAAGAAAGACCACGGTCTGTGGGTTTCTTTGTTTTTCCTAGGGGTGATCTTACCCAGCTATTGGTCCTAGGAGGTAAACCTAGGAGGGTAAAGTATAGCAGGGCTGCATGTAAAACGTGTTAACTATGATTACTATGCATATTATGAAGTAAGAATTGTTTGAAGTAAGAAGGTTGCATTAAAAATGTGTTAAATATAAATATTCTACATATTATGAAGTAAGAGCTGTTTTCTTAACATGTTTCCTTCTCTCTAGTTAGTTCTCTAGGCAAATACCGTACAGTATATATGCCTGAATTTACTTTGAAGTTATTTTCCCATTATTTAGATATATAAAGTGCGAACATATCACTCGATCCGTCTTTTTATGCTCTTTCCTTGTGTACTTATCCCTTCCTTTGTAATTTTAATTTTTAGCCCTGAAAGGGGTAAATATGCAGTGGTTGGCCATTTCAGAAGAAACTATCCTAAATAAATATAAGCAGTACCATTAAATTCCTTATTTTGTGTTATTGGTACTTGTGCATTATACGGGCCCGTCGCTATATGCTGTATAAGGAAACCAGAAACGAAACCCGACAAATGAGTATTTGGAATAGAGAAATGGAATGCAAAGCATGGTTTTCATCTAAACTGTTACATAGTCATCCCATTTTATTTTTTCTATTAGCATTGACCAAACTTAACTTCTTTTGTGGACCCGTATAATGCACAAGTACCGTGTTATTTTCAAAGATTATAGTCACATTTCTGACAATCCACAACCCCCCCCCCCCTGAGCCCCCTCTGATTTCTCTAACAGCTAAACCTCGTGATGTGTCATAGGATATTTGTTCAAACGTGTTTCTACAATGTCGACTTGATGACCCTTTTCACCTGTAAATCGCACTGGAATCAGGAAAACAACACTATTTAAATGTTTTTGAAAAGTTGATAACAATGGAAGGAAACCTGACCATCTGATTAATATTAACATCCCGTATGTTATTAAATAAGAACTTCATTGTTTTTGTGTGTGTGTGTTTTTTTTTAGTAATTTACGTATTCCTAGGGCTTTATCTGGGACAGTGTCGTAATTTCGTCAAAATCCTTATGGGGGAGGGGGACAAAGTTGGAGCCAATTTTTCCAAATCAAGGGGAAATGACTGTGAAAACTGAAAAATGAGTCAAACATTACCATAAAGGCAAAGATATACTGAAGAAAACTGCCCTATTTCTCTGGATACTTAAATTATGCAGGCTTATCTTAATTTTGACAAGGTTTTTTCCATAAATTAAGCTTCATTTGGGGGAGGGGAAACTGAAATCGGAGGGTGGGGGTGGGGCAAACTTGGGTATAGAGGGGGCAGTTGCCCCCCGCCCCACAGCAAATTACGCCCCTGATTTGGCACCATGTGGGGACAAGGTTGGGGTGCGTGTGTCCATTGCCAGAGAAGAGACCATGATATTTGAAAATAGCATAGAATAAGGAACTCAGTGGTAGTCAGGGGCGTCCTGAGGCTCAGTTTATTGGGGAGGGGGTGATCTTCGTAAATTATACCGAATCGTTATCTGATTTATTTCGAATTTTCTGCAGAAATCAAGAATTTTGCTTAATTTCGGCCGATTTATGATGAAAATAGAATGCTTTATTAGCAAAATAGTGAAAACTACAACTTGGAAATATGCTCCCAGAGCATATTTAATTTATACAATAAATTACGTATTTTATACAACGTAATTTATACAATAAATTACGTATAATTTATGTACTTACCGCACATGTTTTAGATTAAGCCATCCTTTCTTGATTTTTTTTCTCCTAGTCATTCTCATGCGATTCTCTCAGCAGTCAAACTCGAATTAAAAATCTTTTATACCCGTCTTAGCCTTGGGTATGTTTCCATCCAGGGTGTGTATAGTGGGGTTATGTAGAACAGGAGAAATAAAGTAAAAATTTAATTTGTTTTAAAAATAGATATAAAATGAACGACTCGGAATAAAAAGCTTGGAATATACTAAATAAAAAAAGAGCTACAACTTGAAGTCAATTTCGACTTCGTCGATTTTATACAAGCCCTACAAGAGTCTAAATTGTGAAAACGTAAAAACAATCGTGGAGGAATAAATTTAAAAAAAATAGAATTTTCAAATTGGCAATTAATTTTAAATAAATTTATTGAATTTTGGTATTATTCATTAGCTGAAAGTTGAATATACAATTTAATTCGTCACTCAACGCTGTTTCCAAGAACTACTATGGCTCTTTCGATTGCTCCAAAGCCTTCCGTCCCCCTAATACGTTAATATAGTCTATGGGCTATACATAGGGGCATACATAACCTATAGTATAATGGGCTTGGACTTCTATGATATGCCCCCTACCTAATGTTCTTCTGTTTCTCTGGCGCTCAATCCTAATGAAATATAGAAAAGTGAAATTAGAAATATAATACTTTAGAAACAAATCTAGGCTATATATTTGCACATTAGGGGGGGAGGGGTAAAGTATAGCGCACTTGCATGCCTTATGTGTTGGGTACGGTTATTCTGCACATAACTACTGCTTTTATCACTACTAACAACTCACCGCAGCACCAAGCAGCCTGAGGCCAACACAGCTACGCACTCTCGCTCCTCCGTCCTAATCTATTCAAAGCCTCCCATTTTACACCTGATTTTCAAAAAATAGGGAAACACCCCCAAAAACCTGAGTGTTTTTAATGAAAGTGACATAATCAGATTCAACGTCTCTGAGAACTAGAAAATCTATCTAGAAAAATGTGAAATTCTGTAATTTTTGCCAGAAGAAAGATCACGGGTATGGGTTTCTTTGTTTTTCCCAGGGGTGATCTTACCGAGCCATTGGTCCTAGGAGGTCGGAGGGCTCATTCAAACGCAAAATGAAAGTTTTATTTCGCTTTTTAACACTTCGTCAACCCTTGTTCTTTACGTAAAAGTTTGACTTTTGGTCACAATCCTTTCAAAAGTAAGACTGCTCAAACAGAGGGGCAGTTGAATTTTGAATAAAAATTATTTCTCAAATAGTTCCTTAATAGGAAGGTAAATCTGTAAATATGAAAAGACGCTAAGATTGTTTTAGTGATTTATTTGATTAAGTTATTTGATTGAAAATTGAAAGTTTGAGCTCACTTTTTAATTGTCAAAATAGATCCGAGGGCAGCTAGCCCCCCCACGCCTTCTTTTTCCAAATCCATCTGATGAGAATTTTGAGATAGAGATTTTGTTAAAAATAGTTCAAAGGTCGGATAAGAAAAAATACGGCTTCAATACAACCCCCAGGGCCCAGGGCAAGGCATTCTAAGTTATGCCCGGAGGGCATGTATGGTTTTTATAAAAGGGGTGCTCGTATAAACTTTATAGAGAGCTCATTTGATTTGAAATTTAAAGTTCTAGTTCACTTTTTGAGAGTCAAGAGAGGTAAGGTCAACTAGCCCCCCCCTAAACTCTTTTTTCCTCGAACCCATCCGCTACAAATTTTGAGATAACCAGTTTTTTGGAAATTGTTCAAAAATTAGATTACAAAAACTCCCCCCAGGGCCTGGGAGATAGTCGTTGCAAGTGCTGTCCTGGGGACGTATATGGTTCTTATGAAAGGGATGCTCGTATAAACCTTAGAGATTAAATTAATTTTTGTTCGTTTTTGATTGCAAAAAGTTGAGAGCGTGAAACAACCACAAATCAGCATTGATAAATAAATGAAACCCAAAACGAACAGAAATTACGATAATTAACCGAATGAAACTCAAAACGAGCAGAAATTAGCATAAGTAGGGCGCAAAATCCCTTAGCCTGCCCAAGGCCAGAACAAAATTTGCATTTACTGACAATATATAAATGTTTTTACTTTTATAACTTTAATATATCAAATAATATAAACATTTTGATTACTAAATATCACTATATGTATATTATATTGACAATGCACATTCAGTTGTATTTTTTCAGTAAAGTGCAAATTTTGTTCTGGTCTTGGGAAGGCATAGGGGTTTTGCGCCCTACTTATGTGAATTTATGCTCGTTTTGAGTTTGACTCGGTTAATTATTGTAATTTCTGTTCGTTTTGGGTTTCATTTATTTATCGATGTTGATTTGTGGTAGTTTCAAGCTTGGTAGATTATTTGATTTTATTTTTGCTAATTTTTGTTTAATGGAGTTCTTTACTTTTCTTTGAAAAAATCATTTTGTGGAAAAAGTTTTTAAAATTAATTTCTGTTCGTTTTATATTGGAATAGTCTTTGCAGAAAAAAAGAAAATAATAATTTAAATATTTCTCGTTTTTTAAGACTTTATACTTTGACCTCCAAAATTTTGATTGGATGTGTTTTGGAAAATGGTGGTTGTGAGTGGGGCATTAGTCGCTATCCAATCACTTTCAACTATTAAAAACACACTAGCCCTTTCAATTCCCAATTGAATGAGCCTTTTTGAAGTTTCTACGACACAGCTTTCAATAAAAACTTTATATGACCCAGGGCATAACTTACAACCCTTGCCCTGAGGGCCGTAGAGGGAGAGGTTGTCATCCTTAAAGACCTAATTTCCAAAAATTTCAACTACGTTGAGTAAAATGGCTATCTAAAAATTTGAATTGGGTGTGTTTGGGGAAAAGGTGGGCGTGAGAGGAAGGGTTAGTTGCCCTCAAATCAATTTCGACTTTTAAAAAGGGTACTACACCTTTGAATTTCAAATCGAATGAGCCCTTTTTCAAGTTTCTACGACAAAGATTTCAATAAAAGCTTATATGTCTCCAGGTTATAACTTATAATCCCTGCCCTTAGGGTTCCGGGGGAGTATCCTCCTCAAAAAATGGGAGACCAAGATAAACTGAATTTTTCCTTTGATTTGTGTTCTCTGTAGAACATAAGAGAGGTCACACATAAGAGACTTTCCCGTGGCATAATCTTTTTGGTTACTTAAAAGAGGCAATAGAACTTTTAATTTGTCTCTCAAATGAGCCCTCGTCCGACCTTCTAGGACCACTGGGTCGATACAATCAGCCCTGAAAAAAAAACAATTTTTGTAGATAGGAGCTTGAAACGTCTACAATAGACGGTTTGGTTTTCATTAAGATCACTTGACTTTTGAGGGGTGATTTTTCTCTTTTTCAAAAATGAATCAGGCAAATTTTCTCAACCTCGTAGCTTTTGATGGGTAACGTTAAACATAATTAATTTTATTAATTTAGCGGATGGTAACTCCCCCCCCCCATGTCCTCCTTTCCCCAAAAGCATCCAATAGAAATTTTGGGATAGTCATTTTATTCAAAATAGTCCAAAGATCATTCAACAAGGCCTTCGGGGTTAAAAATAAACCCTAGAATTTGGAGACAAGGGTTGTAAGCTATGCCCCAGGAGCATATAAGGTTTTTAAAGAAGAGGTGATCGTGTAAGCTTTAAAGGAGGCTCATTTGATCGGAAATTTAAAGCTATAGTTCCCTTTTAAGAGTTAAAAGTGATGGAGGGAAACTAGCAACCCCGATACAATTCCCGACACCTGCTTTTCTCCAAATGCATATGATTGATATTGTGGGATTTGTTCAAAATAGTCCAAAGAACATATAACAATGCCTCCAGGGCTGACACAACCCCCAGAGTCATGGGGGTTGAGAGACATAGCTAAAGTTATGGCCCATAACTAAAGTTAGAAAAGAAAAAGTTGAGAGCCATAACTAATTGGAAATGAAATAAAGGCCAATACAGATGTGATTGGATATATTTCTTGATGTGACATCAAAGCCTTGTTTATGGTGCTTAAATATTTTGTAGAGCAGGTTATAACCGTAGTATTTGCTTGCGTTTGTATAATGATTGTGTATCCCCTCACTTGCTGGCGCTTTCGCCTTTTTGGATTATTTTTACAGATAGTGATAAGAAGCGTATTATCCCTCTTCTTTAAATATGCGAAGTATATTTTGGGTATACCACCTTGGAAACGTAATACTAGAATTTCAGCCAAGTATAATTTGTGTGACCCTTTAATGATTGTTATGAAACGAAAGCACCGGTTTGCTTCATAATTGGATTATAACCATAGGCTTTTTCAAGCTATTAGCCGGCTTCTTTAAATGTATTGTTTATTTATTTTCTGTTTTAATTGTTTTCAGTTAACTGGTTTCTATGTCATTCGTATAGGCCTTTTCCTTTTTTTTCTTTTGTTTTTTTATTATCTTTTCATATACTCCATTGTGTGACAATTGAAGTACTTTGCAGCAGGAAGAAGATGGAAAGACTAGACTCTACCAGACGTACCCGACTAACCTCATCAGACTTACCATAAAGATCAGGCTTCTTTTTTATTTCCCTGTCATAGAAAAGGCTTCCCCATGTTGGAACAATAGAGTTGATTATTCGTCTAAGAACTTGGCTCCTATCAATATCAGATAACAAGGGACTTGCTTTCTTTTCACTAGTTGCTCCTGCACCTGAAGGTCTTATCTATAGAGAGAAAAAAACAAGTAAAAAAAAAAACACATTGCCAATTCTACAACACGTTGCTGACCTCTCTTATGTGTGGGAAGATACAAAAAAAGGCTATCACGATTGAATGCTGTTTAGATGCAAATCTGAATGTGCAAAAAAGTTAGATCCTAATAAGAATGTGCAAAAAAACTACAATTTATCTGACCACAAGCATAGCATATATTTAGGGGGGTAAAGCATAGCATATATTAAATACGTAACCTAATCTACCATAACCTAGCTACCAAACCCAAAAATACTGGGGTTTAGTTCCCCTAAACCCCAAAAAACTAAAGTTTAAATCTTCAGCTCCTCTCATTTAATCTGCCATCAGCAGTCCAATTCCCGTGGCCTGGTACACGTATTTTGGCAGAAACTCTCTCAAAACGTCTTTGAAACCAACTCAAGACTTCAAAACCTACTTGTGATTCCTAGAAACATCTAATAATAACATTGCACTTCTAATTACCGATTTCCATATATGTATTGGAATAAATTAATTTAAAATTAGATTCTTTAAAATTTAGTGTTACAACGTTTAAACCAAGTTTCGTGTTCAAGAGAAATCTGACGTGTCTACCCGTGAAAAAAATTAAATGTCGCTTATGTTTATAGTTGTTAAGGATATAAATGTTCTCCGGAGCACTCGCATCTCGGTCCGGGTTTTTAGAATGGTTGAGATAGGGAACGATCATACTGTCTATTATTTATATACTGTGGTTAGAAGAGAAAGAAAAATGAAGGAATGGAGAAAGAAAGTAAATGAAAATGTCTTATACAAAATTTTCATTGATAGTACTGTACGTCACCGACGATCCGCGTGTTACGCGAAGCGTAATACGCGGAAAAAAAAATTAGAATATGGTGCAATTTTTTTGTCTTTGGTACATTTTTCGTGCCATTTCTGGTACATTTTGTTTTGAAGGGTTGGCAACACTGGTCGAGTTGCTTTCTTGAACTTTGTCAATTGTTTATTTGAAGCGAGTACAATAAATCCATTGTTTATTATGATTTTCTTGTTTATATTGCCAGATGTCAGACAGTTCTCTCGTGCACTCTAGGTAACGCTCTCATTGGGAATCAGAATCATAGAATAGCAAGTAATTCTGAACCTGTAATCCTTAGCTTCAAGATAGAGGTAACGAAACTCAATCAGATCCTATTTAATTCAATTCATAGGAGAAGGGATTTATCTGACTTCTGTGAATTTTGGAAGATAGGAGAAGGGAGATGCTAATCCAGATTTTGCTCCAGGTGCGAGAGAGGCTAGAACTGCCTCTGCCACTACAGGACTGGTTTTTAGATTTATATCATTGGGTTCAGAATTTTGAAAAATTATAATTTTCATTTAACAATAAAATAGAGATAGGATTAGAGTTACATAAAGATGAACATTTAAATATAAAGTAAGAATTGGAACAAATCTTAAATTCCCTCTATTCCAGAGGAAAACTGCATATTGCTTGCTTGTCTGAATTTATTGTTATTTTCTAGTTTTTTCTCTATTCTCTATTTTTGTTTGTTCTCTAGGCTATGTACTTTTTTTGTCTTTGAAGAATTGGTACAGTTGAAGTTTTTGAACTAAGTGATGAAATTTAGCCAAACTTTATGTGAATGACATATATACAATAGAACTTCCAAAAAGCGATTTACCGACTACATTTGTCCATGCACTGTATTTTGAATTTTCGTTTTTTTTTTACTTTCTAACTTGGGATTATTTTACAGATGGAGCAAGAATCCAATCAAATGCAGTCTCGACCCACCTTGTGCAGGTCTGGCTGTGGTTTTTATGGTAATTCTGGAACTGAAGGAATGTGTTCTATTTGTTTTACGGAGGTAAGAGCGCGTTGGAGTTAAGAACTTGGGTTAATATTTATTGATTACTACATTTATTTTGAAAGTATAAGCTGAACTTAGAGTTCATTAAAATCATCCAAAACCGCAGAAGATGCAATAGAAAAGCACTGGCTAAGTTGTTCTAAAGCTTTTGTGATAATGCACCTCTGTTTGCAGATGCTGTTTATATGCTGTTTTGCCCCTGAAAATTCGGAGACATTAATATTCTGTATTTAAGACGTTACATGCTTTTCTTGAACATGCCTTGCAGATACAGCAATAGGAATAGTATGGGGTTTGTTGGCTATTGTAGTCACATGTTGCCTGCCAGGAAAAGTGTCAAGCTCTCATTATAGATAATAATTATGTTACTCTGGATTTAATTGCTAACTTATCCAGGTTGTCCAACACATCTGGTTATTTTCTCGGCTCTTTGGGTTAATTTGTTTTTGCTGTATATATAAATATATATATAATCTTATGTTATGTTATAATTGTTACATATTATATATAATAGTATTTAATAATACATGTATATTTCCATTTTATCAGAAGTATATGTTACATTTGTGCTTTAGAGAGCTCAAAACTAAATTTGTGATTTTAGGAAAGATCAAAAACGCTCCATCACTCATATCCAGTACTATCATTAGAATATTCTTCTTCTCATATAAAAACAACTGAAATATGCAGTGCAGTAATTAAAAGTAAGAAAATAACTTCCAAATTAATAAAAGATTTAGCAGGCTTAAATGCAATGCCCTCTTTTCGGCAGTTGAATAAAGTTTGAGTTGTAGATGGTGATATGGAGGGTCTATTAATTGATAGTTATAGTTTTCAGTGTTGATGACCTTGTGTTGCATGTTAAAAATCTAAAAATTGATGTTTCAATGCTTGTTGATCCAATTAATTGGAAAATTGTTATGGTACCAAGAAAGCAGCCTGTGACGCAAAGACAATTTGAAGACAGTGGGCTATTTTGGTCTTCTGCTTTTCGTGAAGATCCGATTATAGAAAGCTTATTAAAAGAAACAAATTCCAGTTTTTCTGAATTAAGAATACTTGCAAAACTGTTAGAGTTTGCTAATTTAGCTGGAAGCACTGGACTTTCTTGGTGGAGAAAAGAGAAAGTTTTTCTTGTGACCGGCGGGGTCTTCACCCCATTAAGCATTATGCTATGGCTGTTATTCACTCTGTTGCTGCAATTCAAGAAAGAGGTGCTTAAATAAAACTTGAAGGGCTAATAAAGTTGACGCTTTGTGGTAGAGGAGGTCTCAAAAGAAATTGAAGGTTTCTTAGTGATGCTAATAGTTATTCTATAGAGTCTTCGTAAGTTTTCATTTATTAAAGTTAAAAAAGTGAAAACAGTTTTTATGTATTTCGTTTTCAGTAAAGTGCAATTTATGTTCTAGTTTTGTGAAGAATTTGGGGCTGTTAGTTCTACTTATGTTAAATTCTGCTTGTTTCGAGTTTGACAGGGTTTTATATTTTAATTTCTGTTCGTTTTGGGTTTTATCTATTTATTGATGGTGACTTGCGGTAGTTTTACGCTTTTTAGATTATTTGATTTTATTTCTGCTCATTTTGGTTTAATTGTTTTTTTTTACTTTTCTTTGAAAAATGTATTTTGAATAAAAAGTTTTTTAAATTAATTTATGTTCGTTATTTCACATTAAATTTCATTATGCAGGTGTGGAAGCATTGCCTCTTGTCGTACGCCTGCCAGTTATAGCTTCAAAGTTTATTTGAGGACTCTGGGGCGTCCTAGTGTAGATGCCCTTCTTTTTTCTCCTAACCCATGTCCACTTCATACTTGAATGATTATACTGTTACCTTACCTCAAATCATCTGAGAATTTCCGTATACAGGTGTGGAAGCATCGCCCCCTGTCCTAAGCCTGCCAGTGATAACTTGAAAGTTTTCTGTGGGCTCTGGGGCGTCCCAGTGTGGATGCCACTCATTTTGCTCCCACTACCTGTTCATGCCATACCTGTGAATGACTATATTATCACCTTAGATTATGCAGGCGTAAAAGGATGGCTAGTATGTTTTGTTATTAACATGCATTATATTTGAAATTGTGTCATGATATAATGTTATTATATTTTTTTTTAAATCTTTGTTATGTAGGGTAGGGTTCTGTGAACCCTTTCCTGGTGGATGAACCATTAATGGCATAGAAGGAGAAATATATGAAAGCCCTTAGGAACTATTGTACAAATTGTGAAACTATTTGACTTTGCTAGACTAAAGGGTTGCCCCCTGTTCTCCTACTTATATGCTGTTTCTGGGGCTGTTTATGTCATTTCTTCTCTTTTGATTTTTTTAATGATTTTTTTTTCTCTAGAGGCTATAAAAGAAATAATCAATAAATACCTTAAAAGAAGCAAGAAGGCAAAAATATATCCTATAGTTGAGAAATACTTTCTTTCTTGCTATGTAAATCTTGGGTTTGGGATGGAAGGCTGTTCATTATTTTTTATGTAAAAGTATATAGATGCATATAAATATAGTACCAGGCGCACGGCGGCTTCGCCGCCGGGTCCCGTCACCTGGTAGGCTTCTATATATAGATTCTCACTGTCGCTTGTCTTCTAAACGCAGCCAATTTGAGCCTTTTCTTGATGTCATGACGTCCGAATGGACCTTAAATTAGAATTAGTGCCGTTGTAAAATTAATTTTTTTTTATTAGACCTTTAACTTTTGCCTTGGCTTGTCTTGTGTCATTGTGAAAGACACATTGCCGAGCCTTTGTTTCTTTCAATTGTTCAGGTGGTGGGACAAAAACTTCTTCTTTTGCCTCGGCTTGTCCTTTGTCATTATGATAGACATATCGTCGAACCTATGTTTCTTTTAATTGTTCAGGTGGTGGGACAAAAATATCTTTTTCTTCCAGCGATTTATCTAATCCATGTTTTTGGTTTTCAAAGGTATGGTAGGCATTGATGACCTTATCCATGTCAAAATCCAAAGCCCAATCATCATCGGTATCATTTTCAATTTGTTTGGTTTGTTTTACCTCGGATTGTCTTTCGTCATTATTGAAATACATATCGCCAAACCTTTGTTTTATGTAACAAAGGTATGGTTGGCATTGATGACCTCATACATGTCAAAATTTCAAGCCCAATCATCATCGCTATCATTTTCAATTCTGACACGTTTTGATTCTTCCTGTCCAGGTTGATTATCATTGACTCGTTCACATGTTTTGTGTCGCATATCTTCTAACCACGTGTGTCTTTGCTCTTCATTTTCATTTTTGACTTCCTCACATGTTCGGTGTCGCATGTCTTCTAACTGCGTGTGTCTTTGCTCTTTATTTTCATTTTTGACTCGCTCACATGCTCGGTGTTGCATATCTTCTAACCGCGTTAGTCTTTGCTCTTCATTTTCATTTTTTACACGCCGCCGATTTTCTTCGAACCGCGTGTGTCTTTGCTCTTCATTTTCATTTTTGACACGCTCTAATTCTTGTTTTCGTATATCTTCTAACCGCCCGTGTCTTTGCTCTTCATTTTCATTTTTGACATGTTTTTGGATTTCGACTTCAGACAATTTAGCAATGACCTTTGCTTTTGCTGCCCGTATTGGTGTTGTCGCAATTGATGGTCCAGGCTGTTGATTTTCACATCTTATAACGTTTGATAGTTCAGGTGTTGGTTCCAAAGAATCATCATTTATTGTAATTGCAACTTCAAATTTTTGTTTTTTGGGCCTTCCAATAGACATTATATTATATAAATATGCCTAATTGCTGCGTAGGAAACTCAACAATCTTATTTATTCTATGCATGACATCATATAAGAAAATATTTGTATGATGTCATAAGAAATGCTTACATGATATACTAACATAGTATATGACGTCATTTGCAAAAACCAAAATTGAGGCTCTTAACAAATTTTCTCAGATTTCCAACCTATCTAGATCGTTTTTTTTATGCAAGGATATCCCAAGATACCAATCTTCCCGATAAAAATGGAGCTGTTTTCGAGAAAAATACAGAAATATATAAATACATATACAATTATTGCTCTTTTATAAAGGTAGTATATATAAAGGTAGTATTTATAAAGATTGTATATATAGTAATACATATAAATGTATATTACATTCAAATAAGCAATCGTCAACGGTTATAGCTTTTTACGCTGCAGGATTTGTAATATGGAAATGACAGCGCATGGCCAATAGCCTTTGGGATTTGATAAGAGAAAGCCTTCATGTTGAGGCTATTTGAGCTGCATGGATTATATGGAGTATTTTAGAGTAATATTTGGTCTCTTTGGGTCTCTTTGGTCTACTTTTATCTCCTAGAGGGATGTGTCTCCTACTTTTCTGGCCAATGGTTAAATTTTTTTGCAATTTCATCTGTACGGTGAGGGTACATTCTCTCTCTACCCAAGAGAATGAGCCACTCCATATCGGTTTAAAGAATAGCAATATATTATAGTTATTTTGTAGGATTGGCAATGTGTTTTTTTTTTACTTGTTTTTTTCTCTCTATAGATAAGACCTTCAGGTGCAGGAGCAACTAGTGAAAAGAAAGCAAGTCCCCTGTTATCTGATATTGATAGGAGCCAAGTTCTTCGACGAATAATCAACTCTATTGTTCCAACATGGGGAAGCCTTTTCTATGACAGTGAAATAAAAAAGAAGCCTGATCTTTATGGTAAGTCTGATGAGGTTAGTCGGGTACGTCTGGTAGAGCCTAGTCTTTCCATTTTCTTCCTGTTGCAAAGTACTTCAATTGTCACACAATGGAGCCAAAATAAAAGCTGCATTAACTAAAAAACGATCAGAAATTAAATAAAAAAAAACAAGTTTTTAAACTGAAAGTAAGAAGCGACATTAAAACTTATAACGAACAGAAATTATTCCGTATATGGAAGGGACTGTCCCCTCCTCAACGCCTTGCTCTTTACGGTAAAGTTTTTCCCCGGATAGGGGGGAAACATAATATAGGAAGTAGGAACCTCGTGGGAGGAGGTGAAGAGTGAAGCTATTGGAGTTTGGTTACCTCAATATAGCGTTTGTTACAAATGACGTTAAAATATGTTTTTAAAATAGCAACGTTACATCTTGTACGTCTTATCGTTGATCCTTTCAGACTGACAGAAAATGAAACCTTTCGAGTCTTTGTTGTAGATACTGAACTACGAAAAAATATGCTTTTTAAGGTTTTCTAATATCAATTCAACGTAATTTATGTCTCGTTAAACGCTGGGGTTAACTGGTCTGGCCGGATAAGTAATCTCAGTATTTTACTAATATTACTAACAACTGACTGCTAGTAACTACTCAGAAAAGTCACGGGATGTCAACTAATACTACTACTAACGACTCACTGCAGCGCCAAACCCCCTGAGGCCAAAACAGCTACGCACGCTCCTCCATCCCACTGTATTCAAAATCTCCCTCTTTACACTATCCAAGAAGCCACTATTTGCCTTAAATATTTCCTTACGACATCCCCTCACCCCATTCGGGGACGACCTGCTTTTTGTTTAGCCCTAGACGACTGGCCGACGAGGACAATCTTTGGCAATCTGTCATCCTTCATCAGCAGAAACGTGTCCTAGCCATCTCATCCTTTCACTCACTATAGCCCTAGAAAGCAGGGTTGAACCACATTTTTCGTGGAGCTTACTGTTTGAGATACGGGCAGTCAATCGGGTAACCTAAATAATATTCCAAAGCTTCGGTTTTTACCAAACAATTTGATATTCTAGATGGCATTAATCGTAAAGACATTCTAAAATCATTCCTAAATTAACAAATTGGCTGCAATTTTTTAATTTAAAAAAAAAAACAATATAAAAAATGTATAAAAAGCAACTACGTATTGAGTGCTAAATACCTACGTGCTACATAGTGCTTATTTCTGTGAATACCGAATTTAAAAGCGACGAAAAAAAAGAAGACTAGTTACAGAGCAGACCCGTAAAATTATAATATTTGCTGATGATATAGTAATTTTTGCTTCTCACCGGGACCTTTCAGTTCTTTTCCAGAACCTCGAAAGTACGTTACTAGCTGTATCTGATTGGTGTTCAAGGAATTTACTAGCTCTTAATGAAAAAAAAAAATGCCAATAAATGTGATTTTTTCGAACTTGATTAGTAGTGTCACGGAGCTTCTCTCTTTTCTTGAATGGTCTTGAATTAAAACGGGTAGATCAGTTTAAATATCATGGAATTATTTTAGAGGAAAATTTGTCGTTTTATAAATACATAAAAGCACTTTCGTTAAAAACTACCCGAAATATTGGCATGCTAACTTGTCTTCGTCATTTCTTTCCTAAAGCTATTCTAAAATCTATTTACTATTCTTTCGTCCACCGATATTTTCTCTGTTGCATTTCGGTTTGGGCATCTACCTTTTCGTCTGTTTTCAAATCTCTCCAAATACTTCAGAATAAAGCAATGAGGATTCTTTTTAATGTTGATTTCAGATCTTCAGTTAGACACCTATATGGGACTTCAGGAATTTTCTCTTTGGACCAAATTCATTTAATTTCTATCTCTAGATCAGCCGTATCACCAAAGCACGAATATATTCTGCTTCGGTTGCCAGCGTTATGCTCTATTCTGCTGAGACTTGGTCGCTGACTCTGAAGGTAGATGCCATCCAGACGAAACACCTCCGAAAAATCGAACGCTCCCGATGGCCCGACAGGGTACGGAATTCAGAAATCCTCAGGTCCTTCAAACTCCCACCCCTGTCCGAGCAGCTTGAGTCTCGCTCGCTGCGTTGGTATGGTCATCTGCTCCGTCTGCCTGCCCAAACACCCGCCCGGCTCATCTTCGATTTCGACCCAGCTGCAAACGGCTGGAGGCGTCCTAGGGGAAGACTACGCACCAGATGGGTGAACGTCTTCCGTGATCGGCTCGCCTCCAGAAACATCAACCCGGCTGAAGTGACAACCCTAGCCCTGAACCGACCACTCTGGAGAAGACTGACGGCGCTGACGACTGGTTCCCTCTACGCTGGCGACGCTGCCGAGCAAGAGCTTTAAGTAAGTAAGTAAGTAAGTATTTGTCACGATTATCAATATAGTAATTTACCTGTAATTTTCTCCGGCATTTTTCGAACTAATTCGCAATTTCATAATTATCCTACTACGCATCGCTCAGACTTTTCGTGCGAAATTCGCTTCCGTGCGGGATTCAGCTTCCGTCACACTGGGCCAAAAATCTGGAACTCAATTCCAGCATCAGTTCGAGAATGCAGCAGCAAGCAACATTTTCTAAGACTGGTGAAGAAATATCTTATGACATGCTAAGCATTTTGTTCATTAGAGTTTTCTTTTTGTTGTTGTAAAATTTAGTTAGAAAATGGCTGTGTATTTTCGTTGGCAATATTTTCAGCGCTAAAGTATGCCACCAGGCATGTGCGCTGTTTTGTGACATTTATTTATGTATGTGATATAAATAAAAATATTCTACCCTAATGGGCTGATCTCTGCTTGGTAATCTGTGGCCCGGAGTTCTATCCTAGCTACAGCGAGGATGTGTGACATGCTTGCTACCTGTTCCTGAAAACAGACCTCGCAGCCGAAATGACCCATGTACCATTAAAGTCTCTGGAGGACATCCTTCTTTTATCTTCTAAATTATAAAGCATAGAATAACATACAATTAGAAATGTCCCGTTATATATATATATATATATATATATATATATATATATATATATATATATATATATATATATATATATATATTCTAAGGTAATTCTAATTCTTCTAAGGGTAAAGGCGTATATCTCTGTACACTTGATTTTTCAAATTATTTTGATTCTGTTGTTCATAACCAGCTTGTCTTTTCTTTGGCTTCTTTTGGTGTTAATTTTTCGGTTATTTACATTCTACGGTTTTGGTATTCTAATTCTTACCTCCGCCTGAAATCTTTTCCAGAAACAACTATTAAAGTTCATCGAGGCGTAATGCAGGGAAGTGTTTTATCACCAACTTTTTTCAAAATTTGTATGTCTACTGTTCTGGAAAAGATCTCAGGCACTTATTTTTCTGGTTCTACTGGTATTTCTTACATTGCCTATGCTGATGACATTCTGTTGATTAGTCGCACTAAATCTGCTCTTTCTGGGACGGTTTCTTTAGTTTCTCAGTCTTTCCTAAATATTGGTCTATCCCTGAATCTTGACGAGTATGAATTCTTATCTTACAATCTGTCTTCTTTGGTATATAATGAATTTTCTGTACTTTCTGTCTCTTCCTTTCGGTGGCTTGGTATTACTGTTTCTAATTATCTAGCTCTCTTCCGTAAACAGATTGTTGCTGATGCAGTAAGAAAAATTAAGATGCAGCAGTACGATGCAGCAAGAATGTAAAATATACAAATTGTTTTTAGTAACAAAACTTTTGACAACAGAAACTCGATTTCTCCACAACTTTACTATAAAAAGCTATCATTTTTTTACTCCCCTTCCCCCTACCTTAAACAGTATATTCTGTTGTTTTTTTTACTTTTTAGAATGTATTTAATTTTCACCAACGCACAAATGACGCTCTGGCTTTTAGATGGTCTGGGGAGGGGGAGGGGTTCTCTAAATCCTTTTTGTGTGATTTATAATATGTTGTAATTTAGGAAAGAAACATTGTAAAATAACCACAAAAAAATGGCCACTAACAGAAAGTAGCCACAAAAAAAGGACAAGGACATTTTCCAAAAAAATGCTGGGTTAGGTTTCTCCTAGTCAACAATGTATTTGAGCCACGCAGTGTCGGCTCTTATACTTACGCATTCATAATGATACCTGTTTACCAGCTCGGTCAAAATCTTGACCCCAAGTTATACTTCTTGAATTTTTTTTTTTTTTTTTTTAAGGAAACCGAAGAGCATGGGTAACTGAAAAACTGGTAACTGGCGCTAGTGTTGACAAAACAGCTATTAAAGCCATCTAGCGTGCGGCGACACTTTGCATTTATCAAGCTCCGTAATCATGTTCCTGTCAGGAACTGAGATCAAATACCTATCAATATCCGAATTTTACCCACTATTACACTGAAAAAAATGCTGATTTTGGAAAGAAGCTCCCTGCTACTTTGTTGCTATACTGTCACAAGATCCTCTCAAATTTATTTCTGATGTCCCATGTTCCCTTATTGAATTAACCCTTGGGTACCTGTTTGACACCTAATAATTCTTATTTCTGTTTTCTCCCCTAGGTGGCGCTATGATTAATTCGTCTTAATTAATATGTTTATTTTTAATGTTTGAAAAGGCATTCGTATTCTTCTTGTTTATAATGGCAAGTTTAAAAATCCTTCATTACTTTTGTTTAATTTCTTTTTTTTCTTTCGTTCGTTTTTTTCATTCCCCAGAAAAATAATGAAAATATTATGTTCTATTTTTTTTTTTTTTACTTTTTTCCTTTTTTTCCAATCTGGAATTTATATTTTAGGTCTTATACTTCGTTGGATGTTAATAATTTTCTTACTGTGACGTATGTGGATTTTAATTACTTAGACATTCAATTGCTAAGTAAATTATTGTGTTAGTATTTAAATTACTCCTTGCATTTAAATTACTAAATTTAAACTGATAATTCTTTCAATAACAAATAAAAGAATTTTTTGATTAGTATCGCCCATTATTTGTGTCACACAAAGCGACAAAAACAGAGCAGCAAACTTTTTGTACTTTTTTTTCTAGTTATTGAATAAAAATAACAGGTTTCTTACATCAAAAGTAGAGAGTTACTTCAAAACAGAAAAAATACATAAATGAATCTGTATACGAGGAAGGATATCCTCCTTCATAACCCTCCACCATAGTGCACTAGTGAAAGTGTTTTTGAGTCCAACAAACAGTGTCCCATATACAAACACAGAAGATACGGTGGGGAACCTGACCATTATCCCCCTAGATTATGTGTAACTATAAACCAGTACTCAATTTTATGTAGCCTAAAATGAATCAATTCGGTTAAATGAAGATTAAAAATTGTTGTCTATGTTAATCATGTATTTTGTACAGACAAATTGTACCCCTCATCGTTACGCCTAAACTTTTTAGTGCTTTAAAAATGCTTCTTATGTTAAATAAACGGCTTTTGTGCTTGAGCAGAAGTTCTTAAACAATTGGGACAAGACTCGCACAAGACGCAGAATAATATCTGTTCGTTTTAGGTTCTTATGCTGCACTTTAATTTCAATTGATTTTTTTTTTTTTTTTTTAACAAAAAACTAGCTTTTCCATAGCTTTCAAAATATTTCTTACATATAAATGGATATAATTTTGACGGGGGGAATATTAATCAACTATACCCCTTCAATATGCCCGAAAATTCAACTTTATTCCCTAAATCATTCCTGAGATATCTCAGATAAACCCTCTTCAGTTCCTTGGATTCACATAAAGTCTTTTGTGGTTCCAGATCCCCGCCAACATGTTCTGGAATTTTTAACTTATTATCCTCGGGCCATTCCTGAGGTATTGCAGCTATGTCCTTTTGATTATTTAGAAGCACTTAGTATCATTTGATCTAGTGTAACATCCCTCTCAACACACCCTGAAATGTTTAAACTTATTAGACTTAACCCTACTTAGATGTTGCAAATATAACCTTTTGAAAAACTTGAATGCATTTAAGGCATTTGATTTTGCTCAGCATTTTCAACTCATGCCCTAAAAGTTCGAGGTAGCCTTCCCTTTCTGCTGTCTCCCTTAACACTTCCGTCCAGTAAAAGCTGGTCCTGGGATATTGCGCAGACGCTTTTTGATAACCTGAATACACTTTTCCTTTGATTTAGTTTCATCCCCCCTTCAAATTTTCCTCAAACGTTTCTGCTTAATACCTTATTTCGCTCCTTAAATATTGCATACATGCCGTTTAGAGAACCTTGATGCACTTAAACTCCTATGATTTTGTCCAGTAGCAGTTTAGTAGTAGTATTAGCAGCAGAAACAGTAATAGCAGTCACAGTCACAATCGCAGTAGTAATAGTAGTATCGCGTAGCAGTATTTGCATGTACTTGCAGTCGCAAGTAATCAGTCAGAAGTACTCCAGATCAGAAGTAGTCACCGTCGCATGTATTCATAGTTACAAGAAGTTATAGTTAGAGTCGCAAGTAGTCACAATCACAAGTAGCTGCAGTCGTAGAAGAAACAAGCTGTTTCTACACAAGCCAGGTATTAATGGTGTTGCCAAAGCCTTCTGAGGTCGGAGTCTCCTCGAGGGCGTAGTCAGTTGGTTTTGGGGGTGGATCTGTCCGGTTTTATGATCCCCCAGGGGTTATTCTTTTACTGAAGCAACTTATTTGGTCAGTTTTGAAGGCTGTTTAAAGTTTTTTTCAATTATTATTGTAATAACAAATGTTTTTTATTGCTTTTGATACATTTGATACCAATAAACGAGTTTTACAGGAAATCTGACGGTCTTGAAGCTGATGATCCAAGCTGGTTGTCAAAGTTTCCCCTAAGCACGGGACTTTGATAATTGAAATTACCGTTAAAAATAAAGTACTTGCGTCAGAGATTGAATATTAAGCGTCTCAGGCTGTCATCTCGTAGAAAAATTAATATTGTTGGCATTATTTTAAGATTTTTTTTTACCAACCTGTTAACTCCTAGAGGGCTTTAAAGTTGAATATATATATATATATATATATATATATATATATATATATATATATATATATATATATATATATATATATATATATATATATATATATATATATATATCCATATATAGTATACAAAGGATTGTATGTAGCTCGAAGAAGCCACCTGCTTTAGAAATGTAACTTCCAACTCGATGTCGATTTCGGCGTGTTTATTTTCATCCTCGGTTTCATCAAATTGTCTGCCAACTTTGGCTACGAATTGTAATGTGGACTTTTTTCCAGCCAAATTAATCAGAACATGGTCCCCCTCCATAGCCTGACCCTGTCTGTCAGGGTCTTATGCAGGCCCCATGCTCATATCAGAGTCCGAACTGTCGTCAAACTGAGGATCCTCTGGTAAATTGTCAAAACTGACATCATCTTGAACAAACTGTGGGGATTTTCTCTTCAATGTTTTTGACTTCTTACTTGTGGCACTTTGACTTTTGTCAGGAACAGTATAATCCGAGTCAGAGCCGCCACTGTCTCGGGCACTACTCTTCTGCTACCCTTTCTTTTTTGCTCCTCTTGGCTGTGACATTTATAACGTCTTCAGACCAGATACTTTTTCCTGGGGAAATTTTAATCTTTGACACCGACGCTGTGGAGCGATATCATCTTTCACATGTCGCATACGCGCAAGCATATCTGTAACTGCTTGTCCGACTGTTCTACAGCGTCGCTTGTAGTTGAGTCTTCCCTAGGTATTTTTGCAATGCTGGCATCTTTGTCTACTGGAAATACTGAACAAGCCTTGTATTCTTATTTCATAGTCTCCTCAGATGTTGCCCTCATTTCATCCCAGTCGAACGATTAGGGTCTTAAAGTGCTCTTTGGAAACTATGGAATTGTTTGGATAGCACGTCTTATAATTTCTTAGAACCTATCGCGTTTCATTTTGATAACTGTCAAAGTCACCCTCGAAATACCCTTTCTCCGAGGGGTGACTTTGACAACTCACCCATCTCCTTCTGTTTTCAGGTAAATCCCTAAATGCTGACTGGGCGGCTTTCTGATCGTATTTACAAGCCTAGTAATGCTCCACAACAAAAAACAGTCACTTGTTATTTCCTGGTCCCACAAATTAGTACCTCTAAATGGAACGGAAAGTACTTACTTTACACAACCAGTTCACAAACAGACACTCTTTACTCGATGGACGCCATTTCCAAACTGACTGACGAAGATAATCTATAGAACAATCTAAAAAAATTTCAGATTTTTTCGTCACACCGCCTGTCGAACTTGAAACTTGAGTGCCACATAATACATAAGTATCAAAATTCCTTCCCCCTACGGAAATAAAAAATAAAACTCAAATAAAAATCTCAAATTTGAAAAGCCTTATTTTCCACGGGGGCGGGGTATTTATCAGGGGGAGTACTTTCCGAGTCGGTGTTTTCCGGGAGGGGGGGGTAAACACCGGCCACCCTCCCGCCTATGGTGATATTGGGTTGACTAGCACATCAATATCATCAGCATAGGCAAGATTGTCTAATAGCAGCCCTCCTATTGTTGCGCCACATCCCAACTACATCAGTGACAGAAAAACATTTAGAAAGAGGTTGAAGAGGTGTGGTGATAAAATGCAACCCTAGAGTACTGCTGACGAAGTTGTGAACTCTTCTGACAACCCATCAACGGTTATTACTTGGCCTCGGAACTGGTCGTACAGACTCCTGATAATTTGGACCATCTCATAAGGGATCATGCAGTGAAGGAGGATATGCCAGAGTCCTTCACGCCATATCAGGTCAAATGCCTGACGGAAATAAACGAATAGTTGGTAGAGTTCTTGGTTGAATTTGATGTATCGTTCCATGAGTTGTCGAACGAAAAATATCTGATCGATTGTTGATTTCCCAGGGCAGAGATCATCTTTCTTAATATTTGTTAATCTTTATCAATACAATAGCTATAACAAAATTCCCACTAACAGAGAGCAGAGCTCAATGGGTTGTCTTAATATATTAATATTAAACATGAAATTAGCACTTCAAAATTAATAGAGCTTCCGACAGAAATAAAATGAGACCAAGAAAACAAGCAGCAAAAGGCAAAAAAAGGCAAAAGAAAGGGGAAAAAAAGAGTGGAGGCCAGCCCAGCGCGAGTATGAACTAAACCAAAATTAAAATGAATCTAACATTCTTCAGTCCGTACATCACCACAAGGAATCACCCTCAAAACAAATTTTGTTGTTAATAAACGAATTTTAGGAGTACTTTTGGCCAGCTTAAATTAAGGGGATTCACTGTTGTCATTAGATTTTCAACAAGCAAGGAAGGAGTTAGAGCTTTTACTGTCATTACAGTATAACCTGCAAAAAATAAGCTAAGGTATCATTAGGATGTAAACATTTTGGTAAATCATTAAAGTAAATCAGAAATATTAAGGGCCCTAGTACAAACTCCTGAAGGATACCAATATTATCTAGAACTAGGGCCTGATACGTGGCCATTTATGTCCCCATGGATTTTTCGGCCATAAAAGAAAGATCTTAACAATCCCGATCTTTTACCCCTGATTCCCGTATTATTAATTTTTTCAAGTAGTTTTCTAAGATTTATCGTGTCAAATGCCTTCTTTAGGTCATAAAAAAGAGTAGAAACGTGATTCTTATAATTTAGAGAATCATTAATATTTAGTAAAAGTGCGGCAATAGCTTTTCCAGTTGAATGACCAGACCTAAAGCCAAATTGACTCTTAGAGAAAGAATTTATTTTGTCAAAATATAAAGCAACTCATTTTTGAATAAGTTTTTCTAGTACCTTCGATAAAGGGGAAAGAATAGCTATTGGCCGATATTTACTAGGATCTGTCTTATCCCCTTTTTTTAAGACTGGAAGGACTCGGGCTACTTTCCAGATTTCTGGGATTACCCCAAGTAATACGGATGTATCAAAAATATGAAGCAATGGAAAAGAAATTACACAAAAATTTTTTGAAAATATTTGTAGATAATTCGTCAAAACATAAGAAACTTCCACTTTTTAACTTCATTATTACACTCCGGAGTTCATAAGGAGTATTAGGAACAATAAACATACTAGAATTTTGAGATGGTGGACGATATCTTTTATATAAATAACGTGGACATACTGGAGTATCAAGTGTAATACGTGAGCTAATATTGGAGAAATAGTGACAAAAATATTCAGCAATATATTTTTTTCTTTCAGCTCACAACCACTTTTATTAATGATCAATTCTGAGTGTGTTGTCTTAATTTTAGTTTCAATATTTCCTTTTATTAAATCCCAGGTATGTTATGTAAGTTTTATTTCTTAAATTAATTTTCGCAATAGATTTTTTCACTTATTGTGAAAATAGTAGTTGGGAAATTTTTATATGTTTCGAACCTCTCTATATTATACTTCAAGTTTCAAGCTATCTGTGGAAAAGAAAAAAAAAGATACCATTTAGGCAAAATGCTGTAGTAGCTGTCACTTTTCTTGATTTTCAAGCAAATATAATTGTCTTGCTGTTTAAGCCCAGGGTCGGAAAGTTTCCTATATACGGGTTTCGCACAAGGCGGTTCTAATGGTATACTTTGTGATTTGATTTGACTCAATTTTTACGAGTTTTGGGTTATTATATTTCTTAAAATTGAACGTGATCGTCTCTTACTAGGTTGCTATCTACCGCTGCAACCCGGACCTGAGTCCTCATTCTTATCTTGTAGAGTCGATTTTTTTAATTAATATATTTTAATAGTGAGGTGCTTATCCATGGTTTTTTGGGTGAAAGCCTTTCCCGATGCTAAGTTTTATAAGAACAGCAAGGACCCAACTTATCTTATATTGTAATACGGTCTAATATCTTGTACAATGCATCTAAAGCACTGTTCGGATCTTCATTTTTAATAACTTAATTCCACTCCATAATACTAAGTTTTGATTTTAACCTTATTAAATTTATCTGTGAGTAAATTCTAATTTTTATAAAACTACTTTTAGAGACTATCCGTTGTGTTTTGAATTCGGACATTATAATACAGGGGTCAGACGAATATCCCATAGCCACGAAAGTGGCCTCACTTGGATCGGGTGCAAAAATGTTGTCAATAAGAGAAGAAGGGTAATTGGATACTCGATTTAGAATCAGACATACAGGGCTTATACCACATGATGGATTACTTTCTAAGAAATACAGCACATGCCTATCAATTGCTTGCTGGGTAGATGGGTGACTCTTCATTAAATTGATGTTGAAGTCACCGAGCGCCATAGGCGGCATTCAGAGATTCGACATTACACTTGACATATTTTGTAGTATATTTAGGAAATCTTCCTTACTTGATGACGGTGGTCAATACATTACAACAATTGCTAGTTTATAATCATTCAGCATCAAATATTCACCAACACAGCCCTCTAAAACCATTTCGGTATTTAGGGATAAAAAAAAATCACCTCTTATTCGAGTTTGAAAACAATTTTGTTACAATAATCCCTACAAATTACAGCCTACATAGTTTACCTACATTGTCACTGACTAGTGCTCAAGTTGTCATTGATCTGACAAAAGTTGACACTGTCATGTTGTTTTACTCATCCTATATCCTTGGACCCAAACTGTTATTGACTTTAACTTAGAACGGCGATTACCTGCCATGAACTAAGACTGGAACGAACCTATTATGAGCTCACGCTATCACTAAACCCTCAGAACAAAACTATTCTAACAAACTATCCAACTCATCCGATGATATTGTACGCATTAAAAAAAAAAAATCATCATTAATATTCATCAATAAATTTACAACAAACACTTCAATTTAGTCTTCCCCCTACGTCTCTATCTGCAGAAAAAAAACGGGGAGAAATAAAACATGAAACATATACAAACAATAAAATTTTTAACATAATACACTCACTTTACCAACCTAAACAATCCCCCCCCCCCCAAAAAAAAAAACAAAAGCTAGGCAGGGGTGTAGTAGTGGAGTAGGGGAGTAGAGAAACTGTCTTACTTGCATTGAGAAACATAATCCCCGGTAACATGGGAATCCAGAGCCATGTAGTAATCGTACAAGTTTCCGAAAATTGCAATACTAAGAACTAAGGTCACAGATATCCAAAAAGGACCTGAAAGAAATTAAAATCTTCTAGAGAGGCATGCAAAAAGTTCCCAAGTTGCAAGTAGCAGTACTCGGCAAAACTCACACAGCTGCCAACACTTTAGCAGCACAAACTGTATTGTGACAACTCTGCTTTTAGAAAAAAGTATTATTATATATACTATATAGTAAGAGCGACACGTCTCAATAGAAACCAAAACTCTTAAAAAACAGAATTTTGATACCAATAGATAAATCAAAAGAATCGGATTTTTGTGCTGATTTTGAATATATAAGTTTCATCAAGTTTCTTCTTACCCATCAAAAGCTACGAGCCTTAGAAAATTTGCCTTATTTTCGAAAAAAGGGGAAAACATCCTCTAAAAGTCAGAATCTTAATGAAAATCACACCATCACATTCAGCGTATTAGAGAACCTTACTGTAGAGGTTTCAACCTATCAGCAAAAATGTGGAATTTTGTATTTTTTTTGCCAGAAGAAAGACCAGGGATGCGTGTTTATTTTTTATTTTTTCAGGGGTGATTGTATCGACTCAGTGGTCCTAGAATGTCTCGAGAGGATTCATTCGAACAGATATTAAAAGTTATTGTGGCTTTTTTTAATGAAAACAAAATTAATTAAATTAAAAACCTTTTTTTTATTTAGTTCAAAGTAGGAGTAGGCATCGTTTGTGTTGTTGTTTTTTAAATCGTTTTCTGGTCTGTTCTGTTCTGTTTTTTTTTGTTTGTTGAGAAAATGTATTAAAAAAGGTAGCTATTTTTTCATTACCATTTTCGTTTCCGTTTTTTTTTTTTACTTGCCATTTCATTTTTTTAACCCTTTTTTATTCTGTATGTTTTGGCTGCAAATATCATCATATCGCATTCTTGTGACTTTTATTAGATTTAGATACTTACCATGTAGGGAGTAAT
>NC_142814.1:34968386-34993386 GCF_049724085.1 Artemia sp. Qi Xiang Cuo | reverse complement strand
ATATATTAATGAAAAAAATCGACTCTACAAGATAAGAATGAGGACTCAGGTCCGGGTTGCAGCGGTAGATAGCAACCTAGTAAGAGACGATCACGTTCAATTTTAAGAAATATAATAACCCAAAACTCGTAAAAATTGAGTCAAATCAAATCACAAAGTATACCATTAGAACCGCCTTGTGCGAAACCCGTATATAGGAAACTTTCCGACCCTTGGCTTCAACAGCAAGGAAATTATATTGGCTTGAAAATCAAGAAAAGTGACAGCTACTACAGCATTTTGCCTAAACGGTATCTTTTTTTTTCTTTTCCACAGATAGCTTGAAACTTGAAGTATAATATAGAGAGGTTCGAAACATATAAAAATTTCCCAACTACTATTTTCACAATAAGTGAAAAAATCTATTGCGAAAATTAATTTAAGAAATAAAACTTACATAACATACCTGGGATTTAATAAAAGGAAATATTGAAACTAAAATTAAGACAACACACTCAGAATTGATCATTAATAAAAGTGGTTGTGAGCTGAAAGAAAAAAATATATTGCTGAATATTTTTGTCACTATTTTTCCAATATTAGCTCACGTATTACACTTGATACTCCAGTATGTCCACGTTATTTATTTATATAAAAGATATCTTCCACCATCTCAAAATTCTAGTATGTTTATTGTTCCTAATACTCCTTATGAACTCCGGAGTGTAATAATGAAGTTAAAAAGTGGAAGTTTCTTATGTTTTGACGAATTATCTACAAATATTTTCAAAAAAATTTTGTGTAATTTCTTTTCCATTGCTTCATATTTTTGATACATCCGTATTACTTGGGGTAATCCCAGAAATCTGGAAAGTAGCCCGAGTCCTTCCAGTCTTAAAAAAAGGGGATAAGACAGATCCTAGTAAATATCGGCCAATAGCTATTCTTTCCCCTTTATCGAAGGTACTAGAAAAACTTATTCAAAAATGAGTTGCTTTATATTTTGACAAAATAAATTCTTTCTCTAAGAGTCAATTTGGCTTTAGGTCTGGTCATTCAACTGGAAAAGCTATTGCCGCACTTTTACTAAATATTAATGATTCTCTAAATTATAAGAATCACGTTTCTACTCTTTTTTATGACCTAAAGAAGGCATTTGACACGATAAATCTTAGAAAACTACTTGAAAAAATTAATAATACGGGAATCAGGGGTAAAAGATCGGGATTGTTAAGATCTTTCTTTTATGGCCGAAAAATCCATGGGGACATAAATGGCCACGTATCAGGCCCTAGTTCTAGATAATATTGGTATCCTTCAGGAGTTTGTACTAGGGCCCTTAATATTTCTGATTTACTTTAATGATTTACCAAAATGTTTACATCCTAATGATACCTTAGCTTATTTTTTGCAGGTTATACTGTAATGACAGTAAAAGCTCTAACTCCTTCCTTGCTTGTTGAAAATCTAATGACAACAGTGAATCCCCTTAATTTAAGCTGGCCAAAAGTACTCCTAAAATTCGTTTATTAACAACAAAATTTGTTTTGAGGGTGATTCCTTGTGGTGATGTACGGACTGAAGAATGTTAGATTCATTTTAATTTTGGTTTAGTTCATACTCGCGCTGGGCTGGCCTCCACTCTTTTTTTCCCCTTTCTTTTGCCTTTTTTTGCCTTTTGCTGCTTGTTTTCATGGTCTCATTTTATTTCTGTCGGAAGCTCTATTAATTTTGAAGTGCTAATTTCATGTTTAATATTAATATATTAAGACAACCCATTGAGCTCTGCTCTCTGTTAGTGGGAATTTTGTTATAGCTATTGTATTGATAAAGATTAACAAATATTAAGAAAGATGATCTCTGCCCTGGGAAATCAACAATCGATCAGATATTTTTCGTTCGACAACTCATGGAACGATACATCAAATTCAACCAAGAACTCTACCAACTATTCGTTTATTTCCGTCAGGCATTTGACCTGATATGGCGTGAAGGACTCTGGCATATCCTCCTTCACTGCATGATCCCTTATGAGATGGTCCAAATTATCAGGAGTCTGTACGACCAGTTCCGAGGCCAAGTAATAACCGTTGATGGGTTGTCAGAAGAGTTCACAACTTCGTCAGCAGTACTCTAGGGTTGCATTTTATCACCACACCTCTTCAACCTCTTTCTAAATGTTTTTCTGTCACTGATGTAGTTGGGATGTGGCGCAACAATAGGAGGGCTGCTATTAGACAATCTTGCCTATGCTGATGATATTGATGTGCTAGTCAACCCAATATCACCATAGGCGGGAGGGTGGCCGGTGTTTACCCCCCCCCCTCCCGGAAAACACCGACTCGGAAAGTACTCCCCCTGATAAATACCCCGCCCCCGTGGAAAATAAGGCTTTTCAAATTTGAGATTTTTATTTGAGTTTTATTTTTTATTTCCGTAGGGGGAAGGAATTTTGATACTTATGTATTATGTGGCACTCAAGTTTATGCTGTGTAAAGTTCAAGAACACCCCGGTTTTTTAGTTTTTTCTTCGTTACTTTAGAAATAAATTTGCGCTATAGATTTGCACATTAGGGGGGGGGGGGAGGGTAAAGTATAATGGGTCTGCAGGCAAATTTTGCTTGGTACAATTATGTTATGTTTTAAGTGGCCATATACCTAGAAAGAATTGTGTCCAAACACTTTACCCCCCCCCCTCTTTATTTGCAAATATAATACCCAAATTATAAATTTCCCATAAATTTTGTCACTTGTCTTTGTCTTGTCTCGTGCTAAGCCGGTTAGTTCTCGAGTTTTACACAACGTACACTTGAGTCGTGGCGCATAATACACAAGTACCAAAATTCTTTCCTCCTAAGAAAATTAAAAAAATAAAACTCAAATAAAATTCTCAAATGCGAAAAGCCTTATTTTCCACGGGGGGGGGGGATTTTCCGTGAGGGGTTTTTGTCGGGGGGTATTTTTCGCTGAGGGAGGGGGTATTCCGCAGGAGGTATTTTCTGGGAGGGTATTTTCCCCATGGGGGGGGGAGGGTAAATGCATGAAATCAGGCGGGAGACAGGCTGAAATTGTAGACCACTTCCTGTACCTTGGTAGCCAATTCCCCTCAGAAAATTGCCATAGCTCTGACGTGATTCATTGACTTGCACTTGCTAGCTCTAGCTTCCAAAGATTAGCCAACCTCTGGAAATGTAACCACCTATCCAACAAATTCAAAATACGCCTATTCAACAGTTTAATAATCCCCATAGTAATTTAAAGATGTGAAACATGGAGTCTTAAAACCAAAGACGAAAGAAAACTTTGAGCTTTCGAGATGAGATGCTTCCGTCACATTTCCAGAATGAAATACACTGACCGAATAACAAATGTGGAAGTACGTCAATGGCGTCCACTAAAACCATTCTCAGTAAAATCAAGAAACAACAACTGCGGTGATGCGGCCACGTCAAGCGAATAGAGCCGAGCCGCCTCCCTAAAATTGCCCTTTAAGGATCCCTTCATGGCCCTAGCCAACGAGGTAGACCACGAAAACGATGGATGGAAAACTTCCACTTCGACAACATCAAGATAGCCTATTTATTACGAATCGCACCAGATAGAGCAATGTATCGAGCCCTTACGCATGAGCTAGCAAGTGAAGTGGCCCCAAAACTTCCCTCGAGGATGGCCAGGACCTAAGTAAGTAAGTAATAAGTATTAATAAAGGTTTACCTTGCACCAGAAATATAGATATAAGTAATAATCAAGGGAAAATTTTTTCTCAATATCTGGAGTTTTGGAGCTTTCAAATTGGCGAGTCAGGCATTTTTTATTGCCTAAGTTATTTTGAGAATGACATTGATATATTGCCTAACATTCTGCCAGATTCTTTGTTTGGGAGGGTCTTCAGACTTCTCCCTGTTGCCCTAGTTTTCTGACACTTCCTACTGAAATAATCCATTTTTTCGTGTGAATATTAATGTCCCTTGCTTTAGGCCCATTCACAAATAAAATCTCAATTTTGCCATTTAGGTTATTTGTACCATTATACTATGTCATTAGTATCATTTATGGCATTGGCAATTTTTACCTGTGTGTTTCTTTTACCAACGGTCATTTATGGACTGCTATGGTGGAGAGAGGAGAAGTCATCATTCTTTGGACTTGTCTGTGTCTATGGCTATTCTTTGGCGATCTATATTCCTGCTTCAGTAAGTTTATCTTTTTTTTTCTTTTTCTTTTAGAAATAGATAATTGAAAAGCTGATAAGCTGCTATTCAAGAATAAACAGCTACAATAGTTTACGCTCTGTAGAACTAAATGTGAATAAAACTAAACATGAAATCACTTGAGTTCAAATCACTTGAGTAAACATGAAATCACAAAAAAGTTCATGGTAACGAAATGTGAGTAAGGCGTGACTCGGCCCAATAGTAAGCGAAACTCTACAAATAGAATTTTGATAACACTAGATACATCAAAAGAATTTGCTATTCATGCTGATTTCAAATGTATAAAGTTCATTAATTTGAATGTTACCAATCAAAAGCTACCATCCTTACAAAATACGTCTGATTTTCCAAAAAGGGGTTAAAAACACAAAATGTCAAACGATCTTAACGAAAATCATACCATCAGATTCCCATATAAGAGAAACCTACTGTAGAAGTTTCAAGCTCCTTTCGACAAGAATGTAGAATTTTGCATTATTAAGCAGAAGAAAGATCATGGATGCGTGTTTATTTATTTATTTTTTGGGGGGGGGGGGGTCATATCGAACTAATAGTCCTAGAAGATCGGGAAAGAAATCCTATTCGAACGAAAATCAAAAACTCTAGTGCCTTTTTAAAGTGAAAACAAAGAATGGAGGGTGCCTTTCCCACGCCCATTTTTTCCCAAAGTTATTTGATCAAAATTTTAAGATAGTTAATTCAGCATAGTTGAATCGTCCAACAAGTATGGTTTTGGGGATGCCACATCCCTCCATAGTCCTTGGGGAAAGGCCTGTATGTTATGCGATTTGCCCATACTGTTCACGCAGAGTATATGTTATTTGGAACTATACGACGTTTTTCTGGATACTTTCTTGTGGGGAGTTGAGAAGAAGAGGATATTCAACAAGAAGAGTTTTAAGTGGAGAGGAATGTGTCCTTGTTAAATTTCCAGGAGAAATGTTGTGCTAGGAGGTGGGGGGGGAGGGATTGATTTGGGAAACTGCCAGAAATTTAATTAAAAAAAAAACAAGTTTATTCAACTGAAAGTAAGAAGCAACATTAAAACTTAAAACAATCAGAAATTATTTGGTCTATGAGGAGAGGGGGAACTGTTCCTTCCTCAATCCTTGCTCTTTACAATTAATCTTGGCTTTTCGTTCTTATTCTTTAGGAAAGACTGCTCAAACACAAGAGCCTTTGATTTTGCATGAAAAGTGTTTTTATATAGCTTTACGACTTTAGCGCAAGACTGTATTCAGGAATGTGGTTTGAGGGGGCGAGGCTTATAAAACAAGCTTTAAACATACATAAAAAAGTTTGTTTATATGCATTCTTGTCTATATTAATTTGAAAATTTTATTTTTTGGGGATGTGGAGGGGGAAAACCTCCTTACCCCCCCCTCTTTAGTATACGATCTTGGTTTAACGTAAATAGCGATCGTTGAGGAAGGGACTGCCTTCCTCGTTTAAGTTTTAATGTTGCTTCATACTGTCAGGTCAAAAAACTTTTTTCTTTTATTGAATCACAGAAAAAATCACTTAATGCTGTTTAAGAATAAATTGCAATAGCAGTTTACGGTCAATTGTGAATAAAACTGAATACGAAATCACTGAAAGGATCACTTAAGGGTTTTTGTAAGAATGAACGTCAGTAATAATTTACACTGAGTTGAAATAAATATGAGTAAAACTGAATTCAAGATATAAGTTCAGTATAAAGGGACTTCGAGCTAAGAAAAAAAATGAAACGCAAAGACTTCAATTTATACCTTGTCAAGTCCTTACCACATTCTAAGAAAGCACAAAATATTGGTTAAACGAAAAAAAAAATCATTTGTAAAATTTATAATCAGAAAATGTTCAATTTCGGTGAAACTTAACAAACCATTGAAAGTTATAATCAGAAAACACAAAATTGTGGAGAAAATTACATTTTTGACGGTGTTAATGCGGTACACAAAACTAATTTCTTCTAAAGCTATAAATAGATACTTTCAAGGTCTATTACTATTGTTTACATATTTCATTGAGAATCCGTCTACAAAACTAAAAAGGACGGAATATAAATGGAAAGAAGAAATGAACATTTACGGCAATAAACAAAGTTGCGTATCCCAATGAACTATTATGGTTTCCAATTAATTATATTCAATTTTATCATTAAGTTAAATCAAGTATTTTACTACTGGAATTAACAATTAATCTGAAATTCATAAGAAATCATGGGAAAAGCCCAAATCATAATAAAATTTCTAGGAATATTTCAATGAAACTCTTTCCCTCTTAGTTTATTTGTAATCTTTATTTTAGTCTTCTATTTTTAATTTAATCTCAATTCTTTATAATCTTGTTTAATCTTAAGATTAATCTTCAATCTTTAATTATTTAAATCTTTTTTGAATCTTTTTACGTTTTTTTTAATATTGGCAATTACTTTTCAATAGAATAACTATCAGTAAATTGTAAAGTATTTCGGTTTGCTACTGCATTTGGTATAAATTTAGGACCAGTATTCGTCATATGGAGACACGTTACGAAAACAATTCTTACTTCATAATATGCAAAATTATCCTAGTTAACATATTATCAAATGGGAGCACCTGTATCCTCACTATTTTCCAGATTTTTCCAGCTTTACAGTCACATTTCTCAATATTTTGTCTTTTATCCAAGTCTTGAAAATCGTTTTTAAACAAACATCCAAGAGCCATCTAGCTAATCTAAGCTAACCTAAATTTATTTAATATTAATCTAATTATATCTTTTTTTGTAGATGACAGTAATGGTGTTTTTTTTCCTATATAGAATATTTGAAAGCGGAAAAATGCAATCAAATATGTTTATTTTTCACAATTTCGTTAAAAATAATTTTACAGCAGTGAAAATAGTGATGTTATAGGTGCCCCCCCCACTGGAAAATACATTAAACTAGGATTATTATGCATATTATGAAGTAAGAATTGTTTATTTAACATGTCTCCTTATGGCCATTACTGGTCCTAAATTTATACCCTGGATTTTTCGTGATAAAGTGTTACAAAAAAATAAATAAAATATCATGTTACCGCAGTTTCTCTATGGATTTTCTGTTTTCAGTCATTTATTGATTGAAGCCCCGAATAGAACGATTCAAATAATTTTTAACGTTATACATACAAAAATAAAATACATATTTTACGGGAGCACAAAAAAACGGAAAATGCTTTTTGGCTCTTACGTCGTTAGTAATATAAATATATTTTGTTTTTTGGTCAATCCTTATACCTTAGAAATTAAAGACTAGAATTTTTTTGGCTTGTTCCATTTGTAGATTCTCATGGTTTTGTGGTTGAGTCCTTGTTGCATTCTTCGTTGGACGTTGTTCATTGCTGCGACTGTACTGTCTGGAAGGCCAGCTATTCAGGAACTTCTCACTCTGTGGCCATTTTTTACAAACCAACAAAAAAGGACTGGATTTATAGTCATATTTGTAGTACTCCTTTTTCACATGGCTCTTGCTGCAGGATTCTTGGTAAGGCATTTGTTTTTAATGAACCTGTTGCAGTGGTTGGGCCAGGGAACAGGATCAATCGGACAAAATCTAGACAACCGGATAGTGAGCTTAGAAATTGAGGAGAAATAAGAAAGAACTAAAATGATTGGATATTATTTTACTTCTTTTATTATTGGGTTGTTTCCTCCGTCCCAGTGGATATTACCAAATCTGTTTTGTTAGGCGATAATTTGCTTTTCTTCTTGTTGTCTTAAATACAGACCTTCGAGTACAAGCCCATTTAGCCCTTCTCCTTTCTTACAAAATCTTGGATGTGTTTTGTCACACCGCCGTAATGCAATTCATGGGGGTTACGCTGTTTCTCTAATAAACCTTCACCTTTTCCATGTAGATTCATATTGACAGCTCATGGAAATAAATTAATTCGGCAGAATATTAGAAAACAGAACATTCAAATGCAATTCGAACTTTAAATCAAGTCTAGAAATGCAAGACAGAACTGTAACGCATATGTAAACGTATGTATGTGAATGTACGTGAAACATGTGTAAAGCATATGTTTAAAGAGTACTTGTTAATTACAAAGAGGACACCCAAGAAGTGAAGTTAGGTTAATTCTAATGTAATATACCAAAATATGATGAAAATATAATACTTTATTAACAAAATTATGGAAACCACGACAAAAAATTATAGAAAACCAGGCAGCCCAGAATATATTACATTACCTAATATAACCTAACCTAACTAAAAATACTAACTTTGTATACTAAATATCTAATTAAAAGATACCTACACCGTAGTTTTTCCACGGAGCCCAAGCTAATTGTCTCCGAATACATGCAGCAAAACTGGGTTTTCTCAGATCTTACGCATCGAAATTCTTGAATGTGTGCTGGATAATTAACAAGTACTGTTTATAGAACTGTAATCAGGCCGTATGTAAAGAAAGACTATAGGAACTACTGATAAGCTATTGTGACCAAAGCCTTTTTTCACCAATAGTGAAATTTTTACCATTTTAGTCAAATACATATGTTTAATAGTTTAAATTGGGAAAAATGAAGATACATATTTTGCATGGTGAGATTCAACCAAATGAACAGTTTTAGCTGCCGTGGTGTTATTATTATTAAGAAATCCTGGACAGAGCGACGATACAAAAATTAGTAGGGACTTTTCAAGGACTATTTGCTGGCTAATAAACATTTGAAGAATACTAATCTAAGTCTTAGAATTAAGATTAGAATATACTATATAAATGAAGTATACCTACACCGTAGTTTTTACATGGAGCCCAAGCTTCTTTCCGAATACATGCAGCCATACCGGTTTTTTTTTCAGATCTTACATATCAGAATTCTTGAATGCTTCCTGGATAATTTACAAGAACCGCTTACGGAGCTGTAAACAGGCCTTATGCAAAGAATAAACTATACGAACTACTGATAAGCTACTTTGACCAAAGGCTTTTTTTACCAATATTGAAAATTTTTATATTTTACTAAAATACACATGTTTAAAAGAGTTTAAATAGGGAATAATGAAGATAGGATATTTGGCATGGGGAGATTCAACCAAATGGTTAGTGTCAGCTGTCTTAATATAATTATTATTAAGAAATGCCGGACAGAGCTACTATGCAAAAATTAGTAGGGACTATTTGCTCGGCTAATAAACATTTGGAGAATACCAACCTAAGTCTTAGAATTAAGATTAGGACTCTAGATGCCATGATAAGGATAATTTTTCAAGAGAAATTATCGAAGGAAAGACTGAAGTATCCACTTGGATGGTATTACGTCAAAAAGTAAATTCAACAAAAAGAATACCCAAAGCCGGATGGCCTGAATAGGTAACGTTTTACGGATGAGAGGTGGGTAGTATCTGAGAGCTGAACTATGTGTTCTCGATTATTGTGAGTAATGATCATAAGAAAAGATTTAAGTGAGGCAAGAACGTCAAGGAAGAGTAGGGTGGAAGCGTGTAGTTTGCACCTGTGTCGGTCATGCAGTGTGCAAGTGTGCAATTGGGTCATGTGTTTAGTTATTTTTATCAATATTAGTTATAGTAGCTTTTTAGTAATAATCTGTTTTTCTAGCCATATTTCTTCCAGTTGCCAGCAATGCCTACCGGACCTCATGCACTCCCCCTAGAATGTACCTTAAAACCCTGTATACCAGCGAAGCCTGCCAGTAGAAATTGTGACCGACTGATTGCTTTATCTTTATTAATTATTGTCAAATATATAGTTGATAGTTTTGTTAGTTTTCTATCTTCCATTTTGGCGTTTATTTTAGTAGTGGCTATTGATCTTCTCTTTATGTTTCTAATTTGTGTTTTATTTTATTTTGTTTTATTGATAATTTGGCTGTTGAGGGAGGCAGTAATTTCACTCTGGGCTCCGAGGGCATTCAGGGTTCCAGTCAGGACTCCGCCCCAGGCCCGCGGGTAAATGCATCAAATAGAAAAGTGTTATGAATCGCTTTATGGCGTTTTTTGTGTTAAAAGCTAATAATAGGATTTATAGGATTATTTTTTGGAATAGATTGAATTTAATGGAATAAATTAATTAGTTTATTATGAATAGGTTTGACTTAAGCTGTTTCTCAATGTGATTGGGCCTTAAGTTGAGTTCCTCAGCTAACAGGATTGATGAACGTGAATAAAGAAAAAATGCCAGTTAAATTTTCGAATATATTGCGTCCTAGACGTGTTACGTTAGACCAACTTAATAATTTATTTTTGGTAACAACCCCAATACTCTAGTCACTATTACAGTTTTATTTTCAACAATTTTTATGTGGATTGACTAGACTTATTTGGTGTTTTCGTTGTTGTATATAATTAGTTTTTTTATTTTTGTAAAATTTATGGAAAGAGATGAATATAAACCAACGAAATCTTGAACATTTGTATTGTTGAATTAGGAACAAGAAAAAATTGAAGTCGTTAATCGTTTTCTGGATACTATTACGCGTTGAAAAAACCTTATTATGGACAAACTTAAATTAGTTCACATGGTTACGTTTTCACACAAAAACGGCTATTTTTGCGTAAGGTGCATAACAATGGCTCCGTTAAAGTGTTTCTACTCAGCCGTTGAATTACAGCTGAATTCAGATCCACTGAATTGCCATATTTTGGACTGAAAGAACCATTAAAAGAAACACTAAATTCTCATGGCCTGGGAGGACATTTCAAGGGAAACAAGCTCAAGATAGGAATCAATTATATAATTAATTAGACAAAGATGGTCCAGGCTTAAACAAGCTAGCCTGTTATTTATTTCTTCTTACCGTCTAGAACTAAATCTAGCTTATTTGGCTATATTATACTACTTTTCGTTCTTCACAGGCTGCAATGAATTGTTTCTGTCTGAACTATTTCGTGAATTTCCTTCATCCATTATCCGTGATCCGTTTTATGCAAAAAGAAATATCTATGAAACAATTGTTAACAATTTAAACTATGTTATGCAACCATGACACTCCAGCCTTATGTTATAATCTTGTTTTTTTCACAAAACATCCAATGACAGAGGAATTTCTTGAGATGGTGATTCAGTTGCTAAACTCACTTTATTCGATAAATCTAATTTCCACTTGATAATACGTAAATAAATTACGGTAAAACTTACTGATGTTTATCTCCAACCCTTTTAACATTAATACAATTATATTGCATGTGGTTTAACAACTTATTTGATGCTACGGTAACTATATATAATAAGTTGCGTCAATTGTTTTTAAAACTTTGAAGAGATACATAAAAACACTTTTATATTTCACCCATGAATTACAAATTACTAAACTGAAAACAAATATTAAAATTAATAAACATACAAAAATATATTTTAAACTAAATCATTAACATCCTCTCAAAAGTTAACGTTTCAACCTACTCTTAAACTGGCTAACATTATCTGCTAACTTTAAACCCTCTAGGAGAGAATCCCATACTTGTGATCCACTAAAACGTGAAAATTGAAGATCTTCGTTGAGTACTCTGGCACTATCCTCAAAGAATTCCTAGTTTGATTTTAATGAAAAATAGAGTTTAGCCTAGAAATTTCGAAAAAGTACTCCGGGGAATAACGATTCAAACACTGATAAACGAAAATAACTAGTTAAAAATCTCTTACTTGTAAACATTTAAAATTTTGAGCTTAGCAAAGTACGTCAAAACACTATTTCCAAATCTCACGTAATCACTTAAAGCTCTAACAACTTTATGATGTAAAATTTTAACTATTCTAAAACTTAACACAAACACAAAAGGGACTTTTAAAGGATAGTAGAGGCCCTTTAGAATTTTGATAGAACTTCAGTCCCTAGCCTTCTTATTCAGACCCAGTCCGCTTGCATCACAATGTTGTTTCCAACTCAAATTACAATCAAGACAAAAGTCTAATGTTTAACACTAAAGCTTGATTTGACAATACATGCTCGGACAAACTCTATTTTCTCAAAAATGGAGAGTGCCAACTCTACTAAAAGTCATAATATTTACAAGCTAAGTCTCGTAAAACTTACCAGTTCATCTAGGGATACATCAGTCTTTTCAATATAGTTCTTTGAAAAGCAACACAGAAATGTAAGAGACATATGGTGAATATGAGGAATGCAAATAATTTCATTTGAATGTTTTTGTTTGTTTCTTACTCTTAAGAACGGTATTGAACCGGTAGCCAGAGTGAACCCAATGAAGAGCAAGATTGAAAACTATCCTTTCTTCCACCTAAATATAGTACCTAATGTGCATCAACGCGGTGATAAAACCCCAGTAAGAGGACATCTGGGTAGCAACACATGAGGGCATGGGCCCCTTTCTAGATGCCCTGAGGGTCCCTGATGGAACAGAACGAACCAAAGTCTAAGGTATGTTCTTTTAAATCCAATTTAAATGTTGTCCAGAAGCATATCAATATGATAAGATAAGATAATTATTTCAAAGAGTTTCTATCACGAGCCCCAAAGGACTGAATTCCATTTCGGAGTCATAAACCCCCCCCCCAAAAAAAAATCACAAGAAAAGCAAAAAACTAGGGAAAAAATACCATCAATAACAATATCAGATTGGCAAGACCATTCATTAGTCAAAAATATTAAGCGGTAAAATGTTAGAAAGCTAAAAACTAAGAAAAATTGAAATAAAATATATGTTAAAAAGGTTTGAACGCAAAGAAAGGGGGAGGGAACAAAAGAATCAAGCGAACACAAAACTTGAATATCACCAATACCGAAAAAAAAGAAGAGGGAAACTGGTGGTTTATTTTATCAGTAATGAAGGGAACAAAGGTTTTTTTCATACCTGGAGGTAAAGCAACGGATGAAAGATAAAATAGGAATGGATTCAGAAACAGTACGTGGCAGGCAGTGTCTGAGTGGGGAGTGTCTTTGGGGGAAATGTTTTCCGTGTGAAGGTTTATTATTGTATTTTTTACAAAACGGAGGTACAAATATCCTCTCCTGTGCTCAAGATTTTCCAGCTTGGCCTTTTCTAGAAGGAGCGAGTATGGTACCTTAGCTTCTTTAAAAATTATTCTCAGGGCTCTTTTTTGAATGGATTCGATTTTTTCTGATTCATTATGGGAGATGCCAGGATGCCAAACTGGACAAGCATATTCAAGATGCGGGTGGATAAAGGAAGTATAGATCCTTAAAGAATGGGATGGGGGGACGTTCAATTTATTCAAGAGCTTAAGGAAAAACTTTAACACATTAGCTCTATGGACAGTATCTTTAACGTGGATATCCCACTTTAAATTAGAGGAAACTGTAACCCCATGTAATTTAAAAGAAGACACAGAAATTTCAGGGGGATAGGCTTGAGGAAAAGGGGTGAGGTTTTAAGGAAACAAATTAGTATTGTCATAGATTTAGAGTTTACTCTCATGTCTAAGCCCGCAGCGTCATCTATAATATCATTGAGAATCCTCACAGGGTTGCTTACTAAGTTTTCGTAGCAGGTTTCAACAGTCATAAGGTTATCAGCAAATTTCCATCTATCGAGAAACTCCTTAGCGAGGCTATGTATCATAATAGAAAAAAAGGAGGGGACCTAGGAGAGTGCCTTTAGGTACTCCATTTTGGACAGGGAGGGGACTAAAATAATGATTCTGATATTTGATTACCTGTGATCTATTTGATAAAAAGAAGGCAACCAATTTAACCTGGAAAGAATCAATATTGAAATCAGTTACAAGTTTCTCAACTAAAATATTATGTTTAACAAGGTCAAATGCTTTTATAGATCAATGAAAAATAATTTTAGGTAGCAATTAGGTCTTTCGAAAATTTTTCTCAATTAAATCAATAAGGAAAACAAGGAAATGGGAAGTAGAAGTGGATCTGAGGCTCCCGAATTGTCTCAGTTTAGTAAGAGGTAGGATTTTTTTTTTAGGCAAATTGTAAGGAATCCTTCATATAGTTTAGAGAACATAGGAGTGAGTTAAATAGGACGAACACCTTCCAAACCAGGTTATACGACTTTATTAGCTCGTCAACTCCATAACCCCATGACTACTTGGTTTCTCAGGATTTTTCTGGATTTCTATTTTAAAATTCTATTCTTGGTGCCTTTTAGTATAATGCATTTAAAATCCCACTTTATAATCACTTAGTGTAGGATTCCTATAAAAATATATAAATTCTATTAGTCCAACTTGAAATTAATAAAAAGGATTAAATTAAGTGATCATCGCTTTACTTAAGTAGTTAGTTCTTTTCTGTACTAGAATCAATTGATTTCCGAGTCCATCATGATCATCCAGATATTTGAAAATGATATGCCACCCGGAACAGAAAAAGAAAAAAACAGTTTTTCTACTTTTTAAACTGGTTATGCATGTTTTCGGGTACCTTTCTGTATGTAGGTCAATGACCCAAATCTAAGAGCATATAACCAAGCCTTATTTATAGTGGTTTAGTCTCCTCAGGCCTTATGCTGTGCATCATATAGCATTCAAATAGTCTGAAGGATGAATAAATTATGGTAGTTCAGTAGTGCCTATTAGCATACTACCCTTACTGCTGTTAATACTCATGCTACAACTGTTACTACTACAATTAATACAACACTATTGCTACTACTACCACTACAACTATGATACTAGTACCATTATGACTACGTCTATGAAAGTGGAAATCTTATAGAATACTGAGGAATAATTTTAACTTAGTAAAAACACTATGTACATGCTGAATGTCAAAAGGGCATATTGCAAAAATGGAATTGTGTTTTAAATTGAATTTCAGAAAAAGCCTAAAGGGAAAGATCAATTGAACAAAAGATAATGTGTGCACGCTACTACAACCACTACTACTATGATACTAGTATCATTAAGGCTACGCCTATGAAAGTGGAAATTCTATTGAATATTAAGGAATAATTTTAACTTTATAAAAACACATTATGTATATGCTGACTGTCAAAAGGGCGTGTCTCAAAAAATAGAATTTTGTATTAAATTGAATTCCAGAGAAAGCCTAAAGGGGAAGATCAATTGACCAAAAGATAATATGTGCATGCTACTACTACTGATCCTTTACTACTGCTTTTAAACTAGTCCTACTATTACTTCAATTGCAACTAATTTATAAGGCTAAGAATATTAAAATGAAAAGAAGGACAAGAGTTAGAAGTAATTAATTGAGACAAGGTACTTAACAATTTCGCAGAGGCTAAATTAGCAAAAGTCAGATTTATTTGACTTTTGTGAATTTTGGGAGAAAAGAGAAGGAAAATAGTAATCCAGATTTTGCTCCAGGTGCGAGAGGGGCCAGAATTGTCTCTGCCACTACAGGACTGGTTTTTAGATTTATATCATTGGATTCAAAATATCGAAAAATAATATTTTTCATTTAACAATAAAATAAAGATAGAAGTAGAGTTACATAAAGATGAACATTTAAATATAAAGTAAGTATTGGAACAATTCTTAATTTCCCACTATTCCACGAGAAAACTGCATATTGCTTGCTTGTCTGAATCTATTTTTGTTTTCTAGTTTATTTTCTATTCTTTATGTTTATTTGTTCTCTAGGTTATGTACTTTTTTTGTCGTTGAAGAATTGGTACAGTTGAAGTTTTTGAAATAAGTGATGAAATTTAGCCAAACTTTGTGTGAACAACATATATACAATATAACTTCCAAAAAACCATTTACTGACTGTATTTCTGTATGTACTGTATTCTGAATGCTCATTTTTTTTAGTTTCTAACTTGGGATCATTTTACAGATGGAGCAAGAATCCAAACAAATGCAGTCTTGACCAACTTTGTTTAGGTCTGGCTGTGGATTTTATGGTAGTCCTGGAACTGAAAGAATGTGTTCTATTTGTTTTACAGAGGTAAGAGCGTGTTTTCAGACATCTTTTGGCAATGACATTGGAGTAAAGAATGACTAGGGTCAATATTTATCGATTACTATATCAATTTTGAAAGTATAAGTTGAACCTACAGTTCATTAAAATTCTCCCAAACTGCAGAAGATGCAACAGAAAAGCACTGGCTAAGTTGTTCTCAAGCTTTTGTGATAATGCACCTCTGTTTGCATATGTTGTTTATATACTGTTTTGCCAGTGAAAATTCAAAGCTATTAATTCAAAGCTGTATATAAGACGCTGCAGACTTTTCTTGAACATGCCTTGCAGATGCAGCAATAGGAAAAGTGTTGGGTTTATAGGCTATTGGCGTCACATGTTGCCTGCCAAGAAAAGTGTCAAGCTGTGGTCAGAGGCAACGCTGTAGCGTTGCCTATAGCAAAGGCCATACGGCTCCAGTGTTTTATTTTTTATTTATTTATTATTATTATTTTTTTCCCCAGTGGCACTTCATATGGAAGGGGTTGTCATGGAAACTTCAAAGGGGGCTCAATCGATTGAAAATCGAGAGTTAAAGTGCCCTTTTTAATATTCGAAAATGATTGGAGGGCAACTAGCCCCCCCCCCCCCCCAACGCTCATCATTCCCCCAAACACATCCAATCAAAATTTTTAGATAGCCATTATGTTCAGCATAGTGGATTTCTAGATAGAAAATATATCTTTGAGGAGGACACTCCCCCACAACCCTCAGGGCAAGGGTTTTAAGTTATACCCTGGGGGTATATAAGGTTCTTATAGAAAGCGTTGTCATAAAAACTTCAAAAGAGGTTCATTCGATAGGAAATTCAAAAAGGTAGTGCCCTTTTTAATAGTCGAAAGTAATTGGAGGGCAACTAGCCCCCCACGCCCATCATTTCCCCAAACAAATCCAATCAAAATTTTGAGATGGCCATTTTGTTCAGCGTAGTTGATTTCCAGAGAGAAAATATGTTTTGAGGAGGAGACTTCCCCACAACCCTCAGGGCAAGGGTTTTAAGTTACGCCCTAGGGCCATATAAGGTTTTTATAGAAGGCGTTGTCGTAGAGACTTCAAACAAGGCTCATTCAATTGGAAATTCATAGGGATAGTGCCCTTTTTAATAGTCGAAAGTGATTGGAGGGCAATAAGCCCCCCCCACGCCCATCATTTCCCCAAACACTTCTAATCAAAATTTTGAGATAGTGACTTTGTTCAGCTTAGTTGATTTCCTGATAGAAAATATGCTTTTGAGGAGGAGAATCTCCCACAACCCTCGGGGCAAGGGTTTTGAGTTATGCCCTAAGGACATATAAGGTTTTTATAGAAGATGTTGTCGTAGAAACTTCAAAAAAGGCTCATTCGATTAGAAATTCAAAGGGCTAGTGCCCTTTTCAATAGTTGAAAGTGGTTGGAGGGCAACTAGCCTCCCCCACACCTATCATTCCCCCAAACACATCCAATCAAAATTTTGAGATATCCGTTTTTTCAGCGTAGTTGATTTCCAGATAGAAAATTTGTTTTTGAGGAGGACACTCTCCCACAACCCTTAGGGTAAGGGTTTTAAGTTATGCCCTGGGGGCATCTAAGGTTTTTATAGAAGGTGTTGTTCTAGAAACTTCTAAAAAGGCTCATTCGATTGGAAATTCAAAGGGCTAGTGCCTTTTTTACTAGTCGAAAGTGATTGGAGGGCAACTAACCCCCCCCCAAGCTCATCATTCCCTGAAACACATCCAATCAAAATTATGAGACAGCCATTCTATTCAGCGTAGTTGATTTTCAGATAGAAAATATGTTTTTGAGGAGGACACTCCCCCACAACCCTCAAGGCAAGGGTCTTAAGTTATACCCTGGGGGTATATAGGGTTTTTATAGATGGTGGTGTCGTAGAAAATTCAAAAAAGGCTCATTAGATTGGAAATCCAAAGGGCTAGTGCCCTTTTTCATAGTCGAAAGTGATTTGAGGGCAACTAACCCCCCTCTCACGCCACCTTCTCCCCAAAAACATCCAATCAAAATTTTGAGACAGCCATTATATTTAACGTAGTTTTAAGTTCTTGGACTTAGGTCTTTGAGGATGACACCTCCCCCACAGCCCTCAGGGCAAGGGTTGTAATTTAAGATTCTCCGAATCATTCCCACTATTTCTTATGCAAGGGATACTCGTATAAACTTTGGAGAGGGCTCATTTGATTCGAAATTGAAAGTTCTTGTTAACGTTTTAAGAGTCCAAAGAGATTGGAGCGCAACTAGCCCTTCTCTCCTCCTCCACACCCTAAATGCATCAGATAGAAATTTTGAGATAGACATTTTGTTAAAATAGTTCAAAGTTCTGATAACAAAAGACTCCGGTATCGACACAGTCCACCAGGGCCTGGGGGTAGGCGTTGTATATTATGCCCTGGGGGCATATAAAAAATCAAACAATCATTAAATAAACAATCAACGTAAACAAACATACAATAGATATTAATGTAAATAAAAAAATTAATTTTGTGCTGATATTTATTTAAATTAATAAATAAATTTCTGCTGGGTAGAATTTAACGCGGGGGAAATATCAGCAGGAAAACAAAATTTTCTTTGAGGGAGGAGGAATTTCTCAGGGGTGGGTTTTCTACATGTGAATTATTCAGGAAGGGGACGACTAAACCCATTCGATAATATTCTAAATTTTATAACTGAAAGTAACGGGAATAAAGAATCAACGGAAATGTCAAAGATAGCACTTCAGGTTCCTTTAGACGATTTTGTTCGTGTCTTTTGAAAAAGGACATTTTCAAAAGACGGATTATTTTCATTTGTATTACTTTCTCTGTGGCTGCTCAACTATGCATGTGAGGGGGGAGACTTCCCCAACCCCTTTCTACGCTAAGGTTTCAGTTTTTATGAAAAGGCTTAAAAATGAACGCAATGCGATAAAAGTATAACTCAAAATACCATACAGGAACAATTAATCAAAATTGTATATTATGAGTTGAGGCTCACCCAAATGATGGCCCATGGGGCTCACCATTCCACAATCTATGAAATCAATCCTGCAATAACTGAAAATATAAAGTATTTTTGAGTATTTTAACGTCTTCCACAACTCAAACGGTCCAACATTCTACAGCCCAATGAGTCTGTCTAATCTCCTAAATCAGAAACGAAGAAGATAAGTAAAGTTCCGCCCAGTATTGGATGAGCCTCCAACATCCCCCTCCCCCTCTCCTAATGTCTACGCTAAAGTTTTTTTCTTTGTGCCAAGTACGCCACCCCCACCCCAAAGACTTTAATAAGGTAAAGTTTTGTATGGGAAGAACATATAGTAAATCTATTATAATTATCCAATTATAAGGTTAAAATACATACTCTGTGATAGATACAAAATTGATTTGGCACAAAAATCCTATTAAGGTTAATTCTAAACAGTCATGATCCCTTTGTGTCAGCAAGTGAAATGGTCTAAACCCCCCTTATTGGAGCTATTTTTCAATCCGTTCATTGTTGTCAATCGCTGTCCACAAGTTGTACAAGCTATCTATTGCTAATATATAAGGTTTTTATCCAAGAGGTAATCGTATTGACTTTGAAAAAAGCCTCATTCGATTTAAATTGAAAATTATAGATCCGTCTTTTAAAGTCAAGAATAATTGGTTAGTAAGCATCCCCACCCCCAGGCCATAAAACTTGAAACTTTTTGCAATCAAAAACGAACAAAAATAATTAAAAGAAACTTTCCAAAAAATAAGTTTTTCAAAGAAAAGTAAAGGCCATTTTAAACTTAAGCTCAGGAGATACAAATACCTGATAAAATTCAAACTCAAAACGACCAGAAATTAATGTTAAAGAATGAATGAAGCCCAAAACGAACAGAAATTAAATAAACAATCTTAGCAAAAAACATACACTAAGTAATAATTTAAATGAGTAAATAGATCTTAAAGCGAGGAATGCTTAGATTGAATATGAAAATCAAGCTTAAAACGAATAAAAATATTTTGCTACTAAAGTATAAATGAAACTTAAAACGAACATTGATTGTATTAACAATCAATGCGAGCAAACATACAATATATAATAATTTAAATGAACAAATAAATCTTGAAACAAGTGAAACTTAAATTGAACATGCAAATCAAGTTTGAATCGAATAAAAATAACTACAAACAGGAGTTTGGGTATTGCCTCACAGAAAAAGCCTGAAACCTACTTTGTCATTGGTGCTTTACTGAGAACGAACTACATTACAAATGATTTCTTTTTTACTTAATAGTGAAAATAAATATTAAAATGAGAGTAAAATTTTAAACTGATGAGCTTTCAGCAATAAATATCATTATGCATCAAATATTCAGTTTAATTCATTAGTTCTTTCCAAGATTGGTCAAGACAAATATAGTTTTACTACAAAAAAAATTTGGATATTGCCCCCTTCTTTAACTGTAAAAACATAAGGCCTTCTGCGTCATTGGCGCTTCACTGAAAACGAATTACTCGTATATTACAAATTTATTCTTTTCCAGTTCTTACAGCATTGAAAATGAAAATAAAAATTACAGTGAAAAAAAAATCTTGAACTGTTGGATCTTTCATCAATTAACATCATTATATATCTAATATTAAATTTGATCTTGTTTATACTTTCCAAGACTGTTCAAGACTCATACAGTTTTCAGTAAGGCGCCAATGACGCAGCAGGTTTTAGGCCTCTGCAGTGAGGTGTTACCCAAACTCTGGTTTGTAGTTTTTTTTAATTCGATTCCTTATATAAACCTATTTGTTTTGTGTGTCCCTCACCCTATAGCCGTGTGTCTGAGTGACTGTGCTGCCATCTAGAGCTGTAGGTGTGAAGATAGCATCAGTAGTCTCTCGACTTTATTTTTGCATTTTCTTAAATCTCCAACTTTTAATAAACATTTTAAACTTGCTAACGTATCCTAAGAATAATGGTAATATAACAAAGTAATGCATAAAATATTTTTATTTGAAATAATAACATGTAGAATGTTAACATATAAATATGTTACAACATTATTATACAATGTTAATATCATAGAACAACTTTGGACATTTTGAATCTGTTCCAAAAAATAATTCATCATGTTCTCTCTTGATACTGCAGCTACTCTATTTTCTTACTTCGTAAATTCGCTTCTCTGAAAACAAATTGCTCGTATATTACAAATTTATTCTTTTCCAGTTCTTATAGCATTGAAAATGAAAATAAAAATTACAGTGAAAAAAAATCTTGAACTGATGGATCTTTCAACAATTAATATCATTATATATCTAATATTCAATTTGATTTTGCTTATACTTTTCAAGACTGTTCAAGACTCAGCGAGGCGCCAATGACGCAGCACGTTTTAGGCCTCTGCACTGAGGCGTTACCCAAACTCTTCTTTGTAGTTTTTGAATTCGATTCCTTAAATGAACCTAACTTTTTTGTATATCCCTCACACTATAGCCTGTGTTTGAGTGATTGTGCTGCTATCTATAGCTGTAAATGTGAAGATGGCATCAGTAGTCTCTCGACTCTGTTTTTGCATTTTCTTAAATCTCTGACTTTTTAATAAACATTCTAAACTTGCTAACGTACCCTAAAAATAATGGTAATATAACAAAGTAATGCATATAATATTTTTATTTGAAATAACAACATGTAAAATATTAACATATAAATAAGTTACAACACTATTATACATTGTTAAAATCATAGAACAACTTTGGACATTTTGAATCTGTTCCAAAAACTAATTCATCATGTTCTCTCTTGATACTGCAGCTACTCTTTTCTCTTACTTCGTAGCCAGTAGAATAATCATTATTTCATTTTGAGTCATTGACAATTTTTAGTGGGATGTTACCTACAGATTCAAAATACTTTTCATTTTTCGTATTATTAGGTTCATTGGGTATAAGATCAATAGTTACTATTATTTTCCATGACCACACTGCCTTTTTTATGATGAAATCTATAAGAATTCCAAATAGGGATAGGTCCTTTTATTAGACAGTGAAACGAAAATATAAAACAAAGACTCTAAATATTTCGATGACACAGTCGGTCCTCATCAGTAGTAGAGTTTCTAACATATCAAAATTAAAACAAACTGATTTTATACTAACGAAAATAATCACTTCTGGGTCGAAGCCAGTTACTGGTTCATTGACTTAAAAAGTTCACTAACTGTTCTTGAATTTTTTAATGCTGCGTTGAGTAAAGGTGGTACAAGTTTCTTCAAAATTGCAGGTCAAAGCAGGTTACCGGTCCATTGGCTTAGAAAGCTCACTAACTGTTCTTGAATCTTGTAATACTGCGTTGCATATTCTTCTAATTCTATTCAACGCAGTATTACAAGATTCAAGAACAGTTAGTGAACTTTCTAAGTCAATGGACCGGTAACCTGCTTTGACCTGCAATTTAGAAGAAACTTATTCTACCTTAACTCAACGGAGTATTAAAAAATTCAAGAACAGTTAGTGAGCTTTTTAAGTCAATGGACCGCTAACTTGCTTTGACCCGGAAGTGATTATTTTCTTTAGTATAAAAGCAGTTTGTTTTAATTTTGATATGTTAGTAATTCTACTGACGATGACGACCGACTGTGTCATCGAAATATTTAGAGTCTTTGTTTTGTATTTTCGTTTAACTGTCTAATAAAAGGACATATCCCTATTTGGAATTCTTATTAATTTGGTCATGGAAAAGGCAGTTTGGTCATGGAGAAAAATAGTAACCTCGTATATATGGGGATGAAAGACCAACTTCAGAATCAGCAACATTTCATTTGCTATTAGAAGAATAAAATAATAAATTTAGGACCTGTAAATTCAGCATTATTTCATTTTTGGTTAGAAGAATATTGAACGGAGCATTACGAGATTCAAGAACAGTTAGTGAACTTTCTAAGTCAATGGACCGGTAACCTGCTTTGTCCCGGAAGTGATTATTTTGTTTTGTATGAAAACAGTTTGTTTTAATTTTGATATGTTAGTAACTCTACTGATGATGATGACCGACTGTGTCATCGAAATATTTAGAGTCTTTGTTTATTTAGGACCTATCCCTATTTGGAATTCTTATTGATTTCGTCAAGATCAATAGTAGTAACAATGTTCACTTGCTCCTTATTTTTCCATCAATTTATTTTTACATTCATTAGTGATATCGTTTGTTAATGTCCTTCTTATTTTGCTGGCAACTTCACTGTCTATTCTCACATGGTTTTAGACAGGTAACAGTTTTAGCACGTAGACAAGATATGATTTTTTACATTAGTGTAGCAGTTGGCTTTTCTTTTCCCCTTTGCTTTCATTTGAATAGTAATACCAGAACAATGGGAATAAGATCTATCAGTAGGTAACGTGTTACCAGAACCATTGGCAAGAAGATGCCCATCTTCATCAACTATTATTTTTATGTTGGCATTTTCTTTTAGCACTATCGTCTCTGGTGCTCTCACTCTCGCATATCCACCTTGAGCAATGTTAAATGGTGTCGCTAGTCCAAAGAAATTTAGCTTTTTACTGTCATGACAATGCACACGTACATTTCCAATAATATCTCCGTTACTGCTTATTTCATAGTTCAAATATCGATCTTTGTCGGCATTCAAAACAGCGATGATTTTATCGTGTGTGCACAATTTCTTTGAATAATTCATTTTCACTTTTTCCTAAATATGAAGCAAGGTGTTTATTCTACCAATGTGTGAAAATTACTAATTTAATACATACATTTAACCAGGTAGTGACGATAACCTGCCATAGAGCATCACTGAGACAGCCGCATAGTGTCTATGAGCAACTATAGAGTATCATTTATACTGCCAAATAAATAAATAAAAATAAATAAATAGAAACCTATTTCTATTTGTATATAGATCAATTTCTCAGATCCCTATCTTATTACTTATAGCCTACAAAAGATTTGATATAGAATCTAATCATTCTGATCTTTAGGTTTTCTCAATTTTATCCTACGTAACCGACAAAGGATGATGACAAAGAATTTAATCACTCTGATACTTAGATTATGTCAATATTATCCTATGTAACCATCAAGGGACGTTGATAATGAGCGTGTCTGGGCGGGTGTTTGCTTTTCCCAATGCCTGTCTTTGTCGGTTTGTATGTCTGAATCTATGTATTTGTATGTGTTTATCACTCTGTTGGCTTGTTTTTCTGGGATTGGTGCGTCAGCTTGTATGTTTTTATGTCAGAATCTATGTATTTTTATATGTTTTTTGTCTCTCTCACTCTTTGTCTATGTGCAAGGGCTGGTGTTTGCATGTTACAGTGCCTGTCTCTGTCGGTTTGTGTATTTTAATATATTTATTTGTATGTGCCAAGGCATCCCTCCAAAATAAAAAATAATATATATATCTTAATGGAGTTAGCATTCCCTGAGATTCATAACTCTTAATTGATAAGCAATTAATGTCCAAGCCTTCATCGCTTTTAAATAATCAGTTTCAGAAATAATCAGTTATAAGTTCTTATATACCCCCAGAGCATAACTTAAAACCGTTGCCCTGAGGGTTGTGGGGGAGTTTCCTCCTCTTTACTTAGTCCCCGTTTCTTGTCTCGTTCTCGAGTGTCCCCATCCTTTACTTAGGCAGCGCGATCGTCCTGCCTATGACTTATTAAATTCTATTCATTTAAATAAAAATGAAACATAACACCAATAATAATAAGGATCTCGGAAGTGAACTTGTTGAGGACCGTAGAAACAAAAATTAAAACGAAGAAGAGAGAAAAAAGAAAAAAAAGAGAAAAGACGAGTAAATTAAAGCAAATTGATTAAAATTTAGAAAATTGTAATATCAAAGTTTAGAAACATTGTTATACAGCGTGCAAAAACTTGTGAATAGCTAAATACTGGAGGGTATTATATTCCATTGAAGTATAGATTTATAAATGGAGGGTAGCTGGGCGGAGCTAGAGACACACATGGGGACAATAAGGGAACGGTTGGATGAACGGAGACAGAGGGCTTC
>NC_142814.1:34935886-34963386 GCF_049724085.1 Artemia sp. Qi Xiang Cuo | reverse complement strand
AGTATGTTTAGACTGTGAATCAAGACAGGTAGAGGTATCAGACCCATCAAGGCGGCATATAGTCAAGGTACACAAACTAGTTGCACGTTCCCATGCCCATGCCAGTCGCGATTCTAATAATCAAATGCAGTTGGAAGAGTTTTTTGGCTATGACTGAGGAGGGTAGCATGGAAAAGTTATTGGTATCTTTAATAAAAACACCAAACGGTGCAATTTCACAATTGCGTAACACCAACTACCCAATGACATTATCAGATAAGGAGCAACTGGCACTAGAAATGGGGAAAATTTGCTGGGTTTGTAGAGGTGTTTTTGCCCCAAAAGACGCTGTCCAGGATCATAATCACCTTATTGATCCCAATTCAACGGGAAAAAGTAACTTTCAGGAGTCGGCTCACAATTCACGTAATTTAAAAATTAAACAGCATCTCTTTCTTCCAGTTTTTATACATAACTCTAACTACGATCTGAAGTATGTGCTACAAGCAATGTCAGATTTTCAAAGAAATAGAATAGTGGATGATGCAAGGGTGATAGACAGCTTTTCCTACAAAATCATTCCTAAATCATCGGAAAAGTTGCTTGTTTTGGAATTTATGTGGAAATTCGTTGAAGCCGACGTTGAGTACACGAATAAAATTCGCTTTTTAGATTCTTACAGTTTTTTCCCCAAATCATTGAGTGAATTAATTCAGGTGCAGAAAAACGATGACGGCTGCAACGCTTTCCCCCTTCTCAAGCAATAATTTCGAAATGATTTATATGATTTGTTGACGGTCAAGGGCATATATCCTTATGATTATTATTGTTCCATGTCGAGATTCGCCGAGGAAACTATTCCTTCAATTGAATCGTACGACAGTCTACACGATCGTAGGTGCACCCCAGATGAATAGATTTTTGCTAAAAAAAAGTGAGGGCAGAGGGAGGGTGTAAAAATGGGTTTGACTACTGCAAGCTGTATTTGTCGAGTAATGTGTTAACTTTGTTAGACATTGTGTGTAAGAATACGGACAAAATCTATTGGGAATTTAATCTTGATTTGGGCTAATATTTTTCATCTCCTCATCTAGTGATGGACCTGATCCTAAAAATTAGCGGGGAAAAAATTGGGCTAATCACAGACATTGATCAGCATCTGTTCATTGAAAGGTCAACGAGAGGTGGATACGTTTTTCACGGGGATCGTATCTTGGAATCTGATCCAACTGGAGAGAAGACGGGGACAAAATCGTATGCAGTTTTCCTTGATATGAATTCTCTCTACCCCTCGGCCTTGTCCCATTATGTGCTACCTTGCGGTGACTATAAATGGCTCAATGACCCTCAAGCTCCCCATTTCCCCAACATTGCCGACGACATTGTTGAGAAGAATGGACCGGTTGGATGGTTTTTTGAAATTGATGGGGAGATACCAGTTGAACTTCACGATTCAGTTATAGGATTTTGTTTTCCCGTGCATCAATAGACCTGTGACTAGGGGCTCTTTGAGCTACCGCAATAGGCGTTTAGTCGAAGTGGACGGATTACATTGGTCACCTTCAAAACAAAAGATTATTGCTGACCTTCTGCCGCAAAAAAATGTTTGTTCATCATGTGACCTTAAAATGGATGTGCAACAACGGTTTCAACGTCACAAAGGTTCAAAGAGCGCTCCAGTTTAGCCGAAAACCATATCTAAAAACGTTTGTTGACACTTTTGTCAAGAAACATTCTGAAGCACAAACGAACGCCGAAAAAGAAATTTATAAGCTCATTTTGAATTCGGCTTTCGGCAAAATGTGTGCGAGTTTTCGCAATAGGAATCGTTGTGACGTCGTGACCGATCCCAAACAATGTGCTCGAATTATTGCCGATCCAAATTACACTTCTTTCACAATCATTGGCCCGGACATGGTACTTTCGAGTAGAAAAAAAGAAGCTGTGACTCGAATAAAAATAGTGTTGCAGGCTACACGATCCTAGATACCTCAGAGTAGCTTATTTTGTAGTCCTAATACACTGTCTCGATGATTCCATGTCTGATACGAGGACACGTAGAGACCTGGTACTGGGATCCAGATGCTCTCCTGTTGAAAGTAAAAGCCCCAAAGATAATTGGTGATTTGGCGCACGGTCAAATTATCAGCTCACGGATGGACTACACCAATTGGAGTGGGCTATACCCAGAGCTAGTAAAACGTTGGGTGCCAAATCAGCTTTTATTTTTTAAAATCAGAAACGGGAAGCGACATGATTTCCCGTAGTATGTTTGTAAGTCCGAAGGTGTACTTTATACAGACACACGACGAGGAAATCAAGAAACGTTGCAAAGGAGTACCCACGCGATATGTGGATAAGAATTTTGACATGGACATCTATAGGAATTGTATTGTTCAAAATACAATTCCACGAGCCAAATTGCTGGCAATTCGTTCTCTCAACTACAGGAAATTTACTGTAAATGTAGAAAAAATATCCATGAGTACCATCTCCGACAAGGTCTGTTTGTCAAGACGGTGTGACTACCATCCCCCTTGGGCACTATTTAACTTCAGACCGGGCCGAATGTGTTATCCATAGGGAAAGTCTCGGTTTGAATAAAGTCCAATAAATTTTTCCTAAAACCTTTGGAGGGGGGGGGGCCTCGTGGCCTTTGGGGGGGGGGCGCCAGCGGCGGGCGCACCGCCAGTCAATACCAAAGTTATCTTTTTTGACTTAGAGCAGATTTTTGTGCTTTTGTAAATATACATGTTTCATTGAAATTAAAAAGTGATATTATTTTAAGTGCTTTATTCTAATGTTGAATTTTTTCTATAAATAAATAAACAAAAAATATTTATTTATGTAAGTGTTTCTCTCTCTGTGCCTTTGTAAATGTTGTATTTTTATTATAAATAAATTTAAAAAAGTGTATTTTTTTCATGTTTAATGTGCTTTTTTAAATGTAGTATTTTTTTAAGTATTGTTACTTTTTTATGCATATAGTAAAAGAAAATATGATTCTTTATTCGTATTCTTCTTCTTCTTATTATTCTTGAATGGAGTAGTAGTAGAAGTAGTAGTAGGGAAATTATTTAGTCATTAGACAACTATGGTCTACAGTTAGTTGTCCAAGTGAACTATTGAAGGGAACATGTATCAATTTAAAACACCATTCAGATCGTTTCTTTGTGGACCCTCAATGTCGGGCAAAACAACACTCTTAACTAAAATAATTAAAAACTGCGATAAAATGTTTGTGGAAAAGCCGAAAAAATATACTATTGTTACAGTATTTGGCAGGAGTCATACGATAAAATAAAAGCAATTGCTGCCACCACGGGTTTGGTGCAGATACAGTTCATACAGGGACTTGATGCTTTCAGCATTATTGTACCAAACTCTTGGCTGATCATTGACGATCTGGCTGAATCTTTTGAACAATGGTCCAAGGAAATGCTGCAATTGTTCACTGTTCGCTCTCATCATGAACAGATTTCTATTACTCTGGTTCTACACAATCTCTTTCATCAGAGCAAATGTATGCGAACACTTGCATTGAACTGCACCTACTATATCATCTACAGAGTTGTTAGTGATTCTAGCTCGCTAATAATTCTCAATAAACAAATCTATCCAGGTGCCCCCAAATTTCTGCTCTCAGCATACAATCATGCAACTAATAAACCCCACGGTTATATCCTATTGGATCTTAATCAAAATACACCCGAGGATCTGCGTGTAGTCACAGATATTTTTGACAATGAAATTACAGTATATCTCCCCGTGAACACTAAAAAGACCTATTAGTCGGTATCATGACACTGAAGAAACTACATGAAAATAGACATCTGTTTTCAGTTCTAAGCACTTCAAAACCCTCGCTAAGGAAAGCCATACTCAAAATGATTTCATTAATCTAATATCTGAACTTTGTTTAAATTTGACCGAGGGTAATGTTCAACTGCCAGAAGTAGTTAAGCAGCAGGCAAAGAAACATCGTTCCATTTTACGTACATTGGCCTCTAAAAAAAGGAAAGAATTTTAAAAAGAAACGACTTCTTCAGGCGGGCGGTTGCTTTTTCACACTTTTACTGCCAATAATTGCAGGACTTGTAAACAGTTTTCTCTAGTAAGAGAATTGCTAAATCCTATAAATTAACTCCAATAGAACTTGCTTTCTCATCCGTGGAATACATTGCGGAAAGTCTGAATAAATACCTTGACAATAAGAATATTGAGGATGATAAAAAACTGCTTTTACTTGAAGTTGCACTTCGCGGAGTGGACAAACATAAGCCGTGTCGTGTGAAGGCCACTGCTGCTGCTGCTATTGATCACAAAAAAGAATCATCTCCTCAGGATTCTGCTGCTGGAACACAATTAAAGAAGGAAGAATTGGATTCAATTGTATTGAAAATTGGAAATCTAATGCCCCACTCATATCGTGAACAAAGTAAACGACTCCTTACCTATCTCATGGAAAGTGGTCAAGATCATATTCAAGTTGAAAGCAATGAGAAAGGGATTATAATTCAGGGCAAGACCTATAATCTACTTGATTTAATCTATGATATGGTTACAAGTCGTAAAGGACTATTATGATTTGACGCTCATCTATACAAATTTCTAAATACATTAAACTTCCCCAAAAGTTCTATTAGCAATAGACAAATTCTAAAAAAATTAAATGAACATGCATCATTGTCAACACCATTAAAATATGAACAAGAAGAAGAAGAAGAAGATTTTAAATCAATTTTGGAAAATACTAGCACACCACTGATAGCTAGACAAAAGCGAAGACGTATCAAGTCAACGTCACCACCACCACCACCACCACCAACCACCAGTATACAAAAGGATAGCGGACGTTACACAACGTGTTTACGTTCAAAATGGTTGAAGTTCTGAAACGTGTTTATGAAAATATTGGTGAAGCGGGGAGTTTAAGTTCCCCCACCACTCTTTCCACGGTCACTGGTGTTCACACTAAAAGTGTACAAGACTATCTACAAAATGAATCAAGTTACACTCTGCATAGAAATCATAGACTTCGTGCTAATCAATATAGAAAAACTAAAGCCTTTTTCCCATTGCATATAATGCAAGCAGATCTCCTGACTCTTAATGAGATTTAAAGACGTCACAATACACCATACAAGTACATTCTACTTGCAATCAGTGTTTTTAGTCTCTATGCATATGCCATTCCATTGCGAACAAAGAGAGGTGTTGATGTTGCTCAGGCCATTGAAAGTATTCTTGAACAGGATTCATATCAAAAAATTCAAACGGATCGTGGTAGTGAATTTGTTAATCCACATGTTGCAGAAGTACTAGTGAAATATAGTACACTGCTCTATCATAGTCATAGTACTATAAAGGCTGCATTGGCCGAACGATTGATAGGAACTATTTGACTTTTAATTTCAAGATATTGTACATTGAAAAATACACCGGCTTTTATTCATGATTTAGATAAAATCATGTTGATTTATAATCAACGACCTCAACGATCATTGTCCAACTCAACCCCAACGGAAGTTCATAATTCTGATCTTGACACAATTGACACATTTCTTAAACAATATTCCAGTGAAACGATTGTCAAGAAGAAAAATAAATTCAATGTTGGTGATACTGTTCGAACTAATAGGACAACTAATGTTTTTGAAAAGGAGAATTACTTGTGGTACATCAAACTTTTTAAAGTGGCAGAAATCCTAGACACTAAACCCATAACTTATCGTTTGCACAATACCAAAGATGAAGAGATTCTCGGCGGCTTTTATGACTGTGAACTACAAAAGGTTAAAAATAATAGTGAAATCTATCAAATTGAAAAGATATTAAGGACTCGTACTCGCAGGGGTAGGAAACAGTTACTTGTTTGGTGGCTAGGATACAACTCTGATTTTGATTCTTGGATCGGTGTTGAAGATATTGACAATGCCCAATGATTTTTATGTAACTTTTATGTCCAATGCTTCCGATGGTCTCTGCAATGACTTGAATAGAACAAGTGATTTTTGGACGAAACTCTCCCGCCATCAAATGTGATAGTGTGTATGAAGTGGCTCTTGTCGACTGCATTCTAAAAAATACGTACAATATCCTTAGAAAGGATCGTGAATATGAAATAAAAATTAGACCCCTTGATTAGCCACTCACTAGCGATCAACATGATGATTGGCTACTCGTTAACGATCGAGAAATTTATCAAAAGGTCAATTACTTTGAATATACATACGTTGTATTACCCTACGAGGAACTCACATTCGTGAATGATTTATGTTGTACTGTCAATAAAAGAATTTCCGATCGTAAAAAAGGTGATTTTAATTTCAACTATTCAAAGGAGGAGGTCAAGATCTACATTAGTTCACCTATTGCCAATGAAAAGGTTATTCTCAATGATAACCTAAAGGATGTTCTGGGCTTTAAGCTCAATATAATCAACGGTAAAAGTGCCAGAAATACTAATTGCATTTTTACCTACTACCCACCTGCCTTCTCCAAGGACACTTGTATATTTCTCTACGCTTCATTTGTGGAACATCTCGGGTTGGTAATTCAAATGTTCCCCTCCTACGAGTTCTTGAACGAAAAACCAATCAAGAACATATTTACCACTACAATGTAAAGCATCTTCAGCATATTCCCGTAAAAACTTCCTATTTGGAGCTCTTTCAGTTAACACTAAGAACTGAATTAGGTGATCCTCTAGCAATTTCAAAAGGCTTAGCTGTAATTACATGTCATTTTCAACCCATTGTCGGCGACAGCAAAATCACCTAAAATGAACAATAGAAGAATTCCATTTGTCTGCCCCGATATCGATTGCTATGTTGGTGCTTTGAGTCCACGTCAAAAAGGCAATGGATTTGATACTACGAGGTTCGTACTACAATGTCTGGCTATGGTTTTGGTAGCTGGTTTGCTAGCCTATTTCGTTCTGCAATACCCCTTGCCAGAAAATATCTTGTACCTTCTGCATCAAATTTTTCTGCCTCAACACTACAGGACTGGGGGTCGGGCAAGAATTTCAAGGAGAATGTTAAGGAAAATATTAGATCTTCAGCAAGAGCCGTTGGTGAGCAATTAAAATCTCGACAAAACGAGGAGGGATTGAAAAGGATGCGTGCGCGTCATTCACTCATCAGTCTCCACCCAGACGGGAAGCGAAGGATATCAACAAGGACTTTGAGGAATAAAACAAGGAAGACCTATAAGCAGAAGAAGAAAAAGATTGTTAGATCAAAAAAGGATTTCTTCTCTTAAGATGACTTTTCTCTCCCAAAAGGAAGCATATCCAGCAAGTAGTTCCTCGTTGAATCTATTCAATGCTGAAAATGTTGATGTCAGTGTAAAGCTCTGTTGCAATGAACAATTTCATCCTCACCAACCCCTCTCGGAAAATATACATTTTCAGATATTTCTCAATGAAGACTATCTCGTCGATTTTTCGTAAACGTTTATTTGTATAAATATTAAGGTGAAGAAAAAGCCAGCCAGTACAACTCAAAATGCTGCCGATGGTCTCTCCTACGGGAACTGTATTCTACACAACCTATTCAAACAAATTAATGTATATATTAATGGAACATTGGTGAGCACTAGCAATAATTTATCAAACTATGCAAGCTACATACAATTTATGATGATGACACCAAAGGCATACAAGGAGTTGAGTGGGCAATAATTGGGCTATGAATATCGATTAGGTGTTGATACTGACGGTGAGTTGACTACTGCAGTGACCCAAGAGTATCATCTGGTTGGAAAATTAAATCATGAGATATTCAATATATCCCAATGGCTACCCCCCAATGTCAAGATTGACATAATGTTACAGCTGGCCCCTTCGAATTTCATTTTGAGAAAAACACTTCCTGCAGCACCCGATGCAAATGTCATTATCACATCGGCAATTTTCCACGTCAGAAAACAACAAGTTATGAGCTCTGTTGCATTGGCAGTGAAAAAGCTAAGAGCCAATGGCAACAACGTTAAACTTCTTGTCCCCCATACGATAACCAATCAACGTCACATTGCCACCGGCTCTCGTAACTATAGCGATTCATCATTTATCAATCGAAAAATTCAAACAAAATTGGCTTTGGCCTTTGGGAAGAGTGGTAGTGCTGTTGGATCCTGGACTGAATCCCCCCATGATTTTAATTTTTTCGGTCTATCTAGCCTTGTGTGCAAAGTGAATGGTATTCCACTGTAACTCTATTATTTGACAAAAAAAATCCTATAAGACTCTGTACGAGTTGACCGTGCAATCCCTAGATCATAACTCTCAACTATTTGAAAATGGAATAACCAATTCAATGTTTTCAAAAAATCAAGGGGTAATTGTTTTGGACTTTTCGGGGAATCAGGATATGAGTATAGTACGTACAGGGAGTGTGCGTTTAGAGTGTACATTTGCCGACCCATTGGCTGAGAGTATCACACTAAAATCTCTGAGTCAATTTGAAACCTATTGGGATATTACACCCGACGGCAGTGTTCTACTAGACTTAGCACCATGAACACAAACCAAATAATAAACGTATTTAGTATGGATCCATACATGTCCCAGTACAAGTCCTATTGCATACCTTCGGACTTCATTGAAAAAATTCCAAGTGTTAACAATACCCTAATCATTGTTAATAGCAGTCCATCGACTTTGAAGACCGGCCGTTGGCTATACATCTTTCAAACAGCGAAGAATATTGAATTTTTTGATCCTCTAGGCCTATTGTATAAATTCTACACTCCATACATCAGCAACTTTATTGAAAGCAGTGGGAAAACCATTATTCAAAATCAACGAAGAGTACAGGATTTAATGACTAAGACATGTGGCTTTCATGCACTACTCTTTTTCATGTTCAGATGTCGTGGTTACACCTACAAGCAGTTTCTCAACATCTACGTTGACTTACCTGGATTGAACGACTTTCTAGTGGAGAATATACTTACAAGCGTATTTAATATTGATTTTAGTGCCCTACGAATAAAAAGTTCTAAAAATGTATGTGAAATTGTTTATTAATAAATGATGAAAATTAAATACATGATAAAACGACTTTTCTACTCTTTAGATTTCATTTTCTACTAGGTATAGGTATTTGTCGACAACAACTAGTGCAGGTAGATTATCCGAAATCACAGTATAATGATCCTGATGTGCTGCAGAGCCGGGAAGATATTTCCTACAGAACAGTACATCCACCCTCCTGCCCCATCTTTTTATATTTCCGATTATGCTATTTGCGTTTGTTCTGTGGAACTCGCATGCCCCAATCTGCTATTTATGAGCGACTTCACAAGCAGTGTCGTCAAGTTATAAGTAATATTCTGTCACAGCCAAATAAAAATTAGTGGGCTTTTATTCATAAGACCCATTGTCTTCACAACGATGACGTAGAAACCATATTTTTTTGTTGTTCCAGCAGTTGAATCGTTGACCCGGCTCCTCCTCCCAGAACAATCTAAAACCACGACGATACCAATCTCGTAGCAATAAACTAAAATCACGGTTAGGATTCTTTCCAATCATACCGGGGTATGTATTCTACCATTTATTACGTTTATCATAGTGGCAATTGGAACATAGGTGGCCTCTAGGATGAGAGTCACACACCTCTTCAAGACATGAATTACAACCTTTAATTTGTACAGCATATCCTTTATGCAATTTACACGGGTTGCACAATCTACACTTTTCATCATACTCATCAATTATTTTGCAATTCTCACATGATGACCAACTGCCCAGTGTGTACATACATAGTGGACATGTATGGAACATTTTTTCATGTGTTGACACTCTCACTGCCACAATGAAACTGAGCTAGCAACAACAAAAATTGTCTGAGACAGAGAGAGAGAGGAGTAAATCATCCTTGAGCACCATCTTTCTCATGAAAAAAAATCATTAATTTCTGAACTAATGTTTAAAAGTATATCCACAATATCATTTTGCTGTGTTCGTGATCAATATATTAAAAAATTGTATAAATGCATTTGGACCACGATGTAGAAGCTACATACAATAGTCTAATGATGGAGAATTACTTTTCATTATATCGAAAAGCATTCATCGAGAAAATATCTCTCTTTGAATAGACAGCTCTTGATAATCGTCATCTAGAATCAAATGTTTTTCCAAAAGCACTAGATTCCTCATGATTCGCTCTTTCTCAAATCTATCCATTTTTTAGAGTCCTAACTCTCTCACAACCAATTTCAGACTAACCAGAATTTGTTCTACTCTAGAAAATATACGCTAGTCTACTATAGAAAGAAAAATACCTTTGATTTAGAAACAATTTTATTGAACATAATTACAATAATAGTATTCACTGATGCATTTTGTTCTCATCAATATATTTCGATAGGACATCTAATGATGACCGAAGTTTATTTAAATGGAGAATATTCACTTTTCCAGTAAAACATAGTTGCTTCTCCTGCTTAAATTTGCTTAATGATATCAAGTATCTAGCATACTTATTGTCCCATTCAAGGCATAGTCTACAGCCTCCGGCTATTTCCACAGCCACATTGGGTACTCGTATATCGTTGCTGGTGCTGTCGGCTTCATCATTAATCTCCAATAATTTAAATCCACCACTCAATTTTTCTCTACTAATATCCTCTCAAATAAACTATTCTCTTTGAATTCAATTATCTTACTAATATGAATTGTAATGAAAACCAGTCCTTTTATTCAAATCCCAACCACAAATCAAGTCATCATATATAGAGTAACCTCCGCTCTCTGGTTGGCTCCTAAAAAACAGATGTTGTCTCAAAAACCAGTCTGGTTGAAAAAAAAACTTGGAGCTGAAACAAACTTGTGTGGGGAATCCCCGTTTTAGCCCAGAAACCTGTCTGGTTGGCCCAGAAACCTGTCTGACTGGCCCAGAAACCTGTCTGGTTGGCCAAGAAAGCTGTCTGGTAGGTTTTTGTATAATTCCATATGCAATTGACAACAATAGCAATAATCAGTCTGGTAATCAGTCATGGAAAGGTGCCATAGAACGTAAAGTGGGTGAATAACATGGGAATTGCTATATACCCGAGCAAATTCAATATAAGCATTCTACTATTGGGGAGGAAGATTTTTATGGTAAGCGGAGTATGCAAGGGATAAATTTAATTTTTTAATGATTTGTTTAAAAGGGATAATACTAAAATCGGAGTACAAGTCCTGGGTGGGATATAGTCGGAACAGCCGAAAAACTACTTTGATGACAAGGTTTTTGGGCAGATTTTAATTTATTGGTAACTGAACAATAAGTGTTGCCCCAAACGGATCCGCAGAATGAGATATATGGGTAAATAAAAGAGTAATGAAGGGTGACAAAGATACCAGGAGGAAGAAAATTATTCACACGATTAATCATACTTACCTGTTGCAACATTATGGCTCTGATGCAGGAAACATGTGTTGCAAATGATAGAAAGGAGTCTATGTGGGTACCAAGAAACTTGCCAAATTCGACCTGCGGGAGGAGATTGGTGGAATATTTTCGGCCAAGTGCTTGCTGAGCTTCATTTTTTTTGTAAGGGGTTCGAAATCATACAACATGACTTTTCTTGCTGTTAATGGTCATGCAGCTAACGAGACACTACTCTTGTACTCTATTCAGAAGGATTTGAGCAAAGGTGATGACGGATGGTAAATTAGAGCCAAAATGAAAAAGTTGCTAACATGGGCAAAAGTAATGAGTGCACTGATGGACCCAGGTCCGAAACCAAATCATTAATATAAAGGAGAAAAAGTATTGGACCAAGAACAGAGCCCTGCGGGACGCCCATCCGGACAGGTAGGGGATGCGAGGTCATGCCACCCATACTCACACTATGTACTCTACCAGAGAGATGAGCCGAACCATAGTAGAGTAGTACCTTCCATTTCTATAGAGGCCCTAGGAATTATCATGCTATTCTAGAGAGGCCATAGGAAGACGTTTCTATAGAAGCTTGACACCTTTTCAAAGAGAGTGAGTATCCTCTCACACCTATACTTCCTTGGCACCTTTTCAGAGCATGTACGTACGGATTTGCTTGGTTGGTGTTCCTTCCTATTCTATTCTAAGAGTTCATGTTCCTTCCTATGCTATTTTAAGGGTTTATGTTCCTTCCTGTGCTATTCTAAGGGTTTATGTTCCTTCCTATGCTATTCTAAGAGTTTATGTTCCTTCCCATGCAATTTGGGGACACTATGTTCCTTCCTATGCTATTCTAGGAGGTTATGTTCCTTCCTATGCTATTCTAGGAGTTTATGTTCCTTCCTATGCTATTCTAAGAGTTTGTGTTCCATCCCATGCAATTTGGGGACACTGTGTTCCTTCCCATGCTATTCTAGGAGGTTATGTTCCTTCTTTTGCTATTCTAGGAGTTTATGTTCCTTCCTATGCTATTCTAGGAGTTTATGTTCCTTCCTATGCTATTCTAGGAGTTTATGTTCCTTCCTATGCTATTCTTAGGGTTTATAATCCCTCCCCATGCTATTCTAAGGGTTATTGTTCCCTCCTATGCTATTCTAGGGGCTTTGTGTTACTTCTTATTCTATTCTATAGAAGCTCTACACCTTTTCAAAGAGAGTGAGTAGCGAGTAGGGATTCCCCTTGCAAAAAGCGATATATATTTTTTGGACAATTGCCTTAACTCGAGAGTAGTTTGATTAAGAATGTAAAATGTCTAGAATTGTTTGATTGTCATTTGCAAAAAGGGATAAGGGATTCGCGAATTGGACTATACAAACGATATTAACTGAATAATAGAGAAAAAAAACAGGGCTAGATAGTATTTGCGAATTGGATTGTATGAAGGTGGAAAAAAAGGGTTAAAGTGATTAGCAGTTAAGGTAACCCTGAAGAGCATGTTAATTCATACCTTATTTATTATAAATTTGAGACAACATAAATCTATGAAAATGGTTAATGATGATAGAATGACTTTGCGAGTTGACCGAGCTCTACTTCTCCGATGTGTTCTGTATAATACACAAGTGGTGTTTGAACAGTGTTTTCAGTTTAAAATAGAGTCTAAAGTTATGGTATACTAAAAGTTGATACTAAGAGAGAAGTAGATGAAAAGAAAAGAATTTTAATAATGAAATTCAGAACAAACCTTAGAAATCCTTGCAAATCAAGTAGTAAGGTGTATGTGAGTACGAACCCTCATGGATCATAAGCACCAACGACAATAGCCAGCAGAGTCATCAACCCCCCAAAGGTACCCTATCCCCAAATTTGCAGGGCGCCCCCTCCCCTCCAACTTTTTGCCCCCCCTTCCCCTCCCCATTTTTTTTTAATTTTTTTTAACATGATACATTTTTTTCAACTTTTTTTTTACATGTCTTCGAATGAGATGAAACATACTTAAATTCAGAAGTTTTGTCTAAAATGTCTGCCTTTCTCTGTTTGTTTGTCTGATTCTATTTGTTTGCATGTCTGGATTGGTGTTTACAAGTCCAAGTATCTGTCTTTGTTGGTTTGAATGTCTAAATTGTCTGTCTTTCTCTGTTTGTGTATCTGATTCTATTTGTTTGCATGTCTGGGTTGGTTTTTGTAAGTCCTAGAATTTGTCTTTGTTTGTTTGAATTTCTAAAGTGTCTGTTTTTCTCTGTTTATGTGGCTTATTATATTTGTTTACATGTCTTGGTTGGTGTTTGCAAGTCCAAGTATTTGTCTTTGTTGGTTTGAATGTTTAAAGTGTCTGTTTTTCTTTGTTTGCGTGTCTGATTCTATTTTTTTGTATGTCTGGGTTGATGTTTGCAAGTCCAAGTATTTGTCTTTGTTGGTTTGAATGTCTAAAGTGTCTGTCTTTCTCTGTTTGTGTGTGTGATTCTATTTGTTTTCGTGTCTGGGTTGGTGTTTGCATGTCCAAGTATTTGTCTTTCTTGGTTTAAATGTCTAATGTGTCTGTCTTTCTCCGTTTTTGTGGCTGATTCTATTGGTTTACGTGTCTGGGCTGGTGTTTGCAAGTCCAAGTATTTGTCTTTGTTGGTTTGAATGTTTAAAATGTCTGTCTTTCTCTGTTTGTGTGTCTGATTCTATTTGTTTGCATGTCTGGGTTGATGTTTGCAAGTCCAAGAATTTGTCTTTGTTGGTTTGAATGTCTAAAGTGTCTGTCTTGTTCCGTTTATGTGGCTGATTCTATTTGTTTACATGTCTGGGTTGGTGTTTGCAATTCCTAGTATTTGTCTTTGTTGGTTTGAATGTTTAAAGTGTCTGTCTTTCTCTGTTTGTGTGTCTGATTCTATGTGTTTGCATGTCTGGGTTGATGTTTGCAAGTCAAAGTATTTGTCTTTGTTGGTTTGAATGTTTAAAGTGTCTGTCTTTCTCTGTTTGTGTGTCTGATTCTATTTGTTTGTATGTCTGGGTTGGTGTTTGCAAGTCCGAGAGTTTGTCTTTGTTGGTTTGAATGTCTAAAAGTGTCTGTCTTTCTCTGTTTGTGTGTCTGATTCTACTTGTTTGCATGTCTGGGTTGGTGTTTGCAAGACCAAGAGTTTGTTTTTGTTGGTTTGAATGTCTAAATTGTCTGTGTTTCTATGTTTATGTGTCTGATTCTATTTGATTGCATGTCTGGGTTGGTGTTTGAAAGTCCAAGAACTTGTCTTTGTTGGTTTGAATGTCTAAAGTGTCTATCTTTCTCTCTTTATGTGTCTGATTCTTTTTGTATGCATGTCTGGGTTGGTGTTTGCAAGTCCAAGGATTTGTCTTTGTTGGTTTGAATGTCTAAAGTGTCTGTTTTTCTCTGTTTGTGTGTCTGATTCTATTTGCTTGCATGTTCGGGCTGGTGTTTGCAAGTCCAAGAATTTGTCTTTGTTGGTCTGAATTTCAAAAGTGTCTACCTTTCTCTGTTTGTGTTTCTGAATTTATTTGTTTTTATATCTGAGTTTGTGTTTGCAAGTCAAGAAATTTTTGTTTGCTGGTTTGAATGTCTAAATTGTATGTTTGTCCCTGTTTGTGTGTCTTATCCTTTTCGTTTGAATTTTTTTGATGGTTTCTTCAAAATCAATTATTTGTCTTTTTTATTTTGAATTTATAAAGTATTTTTATATATATGTGTACTTGTCTGGATATATATTTATGCATGTGTAGTTTGGTGTGTGAAAGACAAATAATTTGTCTGCTTTGGTTTGAATGTATAAGTTGTCTGTTTGTCTGTGTTAAAGTTTCTGGTTATCTATTTTTTAATCTCTTATTTGGTGTTTGCAAGTCCAATAAATTGTCTTTGTTGGTTTGAATGTCTAAAGTGTCTGTCTTTCTCTGTTTATGTGTCGGATTATTTTTGTATGCATGTCTGGGTTGGTGTTTGCATGTCCAAGTATCTGTCTTTGTTGGTTTGAATGTCTAAAGTGTCTGTGTTTCTATGTTTATGTGTCTGATTCTATTTGTTTGCATCTCTGATTTGGTGTTTGCAAGTCCAAGAATTTGTCTTAGTTGGTTTGAATGTCTAAAGTGTCTGTCTTTCTCTGTTTGTGTGTCTGATTCTATTTGTTTGCATGTCTGAGTTGGTGTTTGCAGGTCCAAGAATTTGTCATTGTTAGTTTGAATGTCTGTCTTTCTCTGTTTGTATGTCTGATTCTATTTGTTTGCATGTCTGGGTTGGTGTTTGCATGTCCAAGTATCTGTCTTTGTTGGTTTGAATGTCTAAAGTGTCTGTCTTTCTCTGTTTGTGTGTCTGTTTCTATTTGTTTTCATGTCTGGGTTGGTGTTTGCAAGTCCAAGAATTTGTCTTTGTTGGTTCGAATGTCTAAAATGTCTGTCTTTCTCCGTTTATTTAGCTGATTCTATTTGTTTACAAGTCTGGGTTGGTGTTTCAAAGTACTAGTATTTGTCTTTGTTGGTTTGAATGTTTAAAGTGTCTGTCTTTCTCTGTTTGAGTGTCTGATTCAATTTGTTTGCATGTTCGGGCTGATGTTTGCAAGTCCAAGAATTTGTCTTTGTTGGTTTGAATGTCCAAAGTGTCTGTCTTTTCTCTGTTTGTGTTTCTGATTCTTTTTGTTCGCATGTCTGGGTTGGTGTTTGCAAGTCCAAGTATTTGTCTTTGTTGGTTTGAATGTCTAAAGTATCTGTCTTTCTCTGTTTGCGTGTCTGATTCTATTTGTTTGCATGTTTGGGTTGGTGTTTGCAAAGAATTTGTCTTTGTTGATTTGAATGTCTAAAGTGTCTGTCTTTCTGTGTTTATGTGTCTGATTCTATTTGTTTGCATGTCTGGGTTGGTGTTTGCAAGTTCGAGAATTTGTCTTTGTTGGTTTGAATGTCTAAAGTGTCTGTCTTTCTCTGTTTATGTGTCTGATTCTTTTTGTATGCATGTCTGGGTTGGTGTTTGCATGTCCAATTATTTATCTTTGTTGATATTAATGTCTAAAGTGTCTGTTTCTGTTTGTGTGTCTGATTCTATTTTTTTGCATGCCTGAGGTGGTGTTTGCAAATCCGCGAATTTGGCATTGTTGGTTTGAATGTCTAATGTGTCTGTCTTACTCTGTTTGTGTGTCTAATTTTATTTTTTGCATGTCTGGGTTGGTGTTTAAAAGTCCAAGAATTTGTCTTTGTTGGTTTCAATGTCTAAAGTGTCTGTCTTTTTCTGTTTGTGTGTCTGATTCTATTTGTTTGCATGTCAGGGTTGGTGTTTGCAAGTCCGAGAATTTGTCTTTGTTGGTTTGAATGTCTAAAGTTTCTGTCTTTCTCTGTTTGTGTGCCTGATTCTATTTGTTTGCATGTCTGGCTTGGGTTTACAAGTCCAAGTATTTGCCTTTGTTGGTTTGAATGCCTAAAGCCTCTGTCTGTGTGTATGTCTGATTCTATTCGTTTGCTTGTTTGGGTTGGTGTTTGCAAGTCCAAGAATTTTTCTTTGCTGGTTTGAATGTCTAAAATGTCTGTCTTTCTCTGTTTGTGTGTCTGAATCTATATGTTTGCATGTCTGGGTTGGTGTTTGCAAGTCCAAGAATTTGTCTTTGTTGGTTTGAATTTCTAAAGTGTCTTTCTTTCTTTGTTTGTGTGTCTGATTCTATTTGTATGCATGTCTGGATTGGTGTTTGTATGACCAAGTATTTGTCTTTGTTGGTATGAATGTCTGATGTATCTGTCTTTCTCTATTTGTGTGTCTGATTCTGTTTGTTTGCATGTCTGGGTTGATGTTTCCAAGTCTAAGAATTTGTCTTTGCTGGTTTGAATGTCTAAATCGTATGTCTTTCTCTGTTTTTTTGTCTGATCCTCTTTTTTTTAATGTCTGGGTTTCTGTTTGCAAGTTCAAGTATTTGTGTTTGTTAGTTTGAATGTCTAAAGTGTCTGTCTTTCTCTGTTTGTGTGTCTGATTCTATTTGTATGCATGTCTGGATTGGTGTTTGCATGTCCAAGTATTTGTCTTTGTTGGTATGAATGTGTGATGTATCTATCTTTCTCTGTTTGTGTGTCTGATTCTATTTGTTTGCATGTCTGGGTTGGTGTTTGCAAGTCCAAGAATTTGTCTTTGTTGGTTTGTATGTCTAAAGTGTCTGTCTTTCTGTGTTTATATGTCTGATTCTATTTGTTTGCATGTCTGAGTTGGTGTTTGCAATTCCAAGAATTTGTCTTTGTTGGTTTGAGTGTCTAAAGTGTCTACCTTTCTCTGTTTATATGTCTGATTCTTTTTGTTTGCATGTCTTGGTTTGTGTTTGCATATCCAAGTATTTGTCTTTGTTGGTATGAATGTCTAAAGTGTCTGTCTCTGTGTATATTTCTGATTCTTTTTGTTTGCATGTCTGATTTGGTGTTTGCATGTCCAAGAATTTCTCATGGTTGGTTTGAATGTCTAAAGTGTCGGTCTTTCTCTGTTTGTATGTCTGATACTATTTGTTTGTATGTCTGGGTTGGTGTTTGCATGTCCAAGTATCTGTCTTTGTTGGTTTGAATGTCTAAAGTGTCTGTCTTTCTCTTTTTGTGTTTCTGATTCTATTTGTTTGCACGTCTGGGTTGGTGTTTGCAAGTCCAAGAATTTGTCTTTGTTGGTTTGAATGTCTAAAGTGTCTGTCTTTCTCCGTTTATGTGGCTTATTCTATTTGTTTACATGTCTGGGTTGGTGTTTCCAAGTCCTAGTATTTGTCTTTGTTTGTTTGAATGTTTAAAGTGTCTGTCTTTCTCTGTTTGAGTGTCTGATTCTATTTGTTTGCATGTCTGGGCTGATGTTTGCAAGTCCAAGAATTTGTCTTTGTTTGTTTGAATGTCTAAAGTTTCTGTCTTTTCTCTGTTTACATTTCTGATTCTTTTTTTTGCATGTCTGGGTTGGTGTTTGCAAGTCCAAGTATTTGTCTTTGTTGGTTTGAATGTCTAAAGTATCTGTCTTTCTCTGTTTGCGTTTCTGATTATATTTGTTTGCATGTTTGGGTTGGTGTTTGCAAGACCAAGTATTTGTCTTCGTTTGTTTGAATGTCTAAGGTGCCTGCCATTCTCTGTTTATGTGTCTGGTTCTCTTAGTTTGCATGTCTGGGTTGCTGTTTGCAAATCCAAGAATTTGTCTTTGTTGGTTTGAATTTCTAAAGTGTCTGTCTTTCTCTGTTAATGTGTCTGATACTTTTTGTATGCATGGCTGTCTTTGTTTGTTTGAATGTCTAAACTGTCTTTCTTTCTCTGTTTGTGTGTCTGATTCTATTTGATTGCATGTCTGGATTGGTATTTGTAAGTCCAAGTATTTGTCTTTGTTGGTTTGAATGTCTAAAGTGTTTGTCTTTCTCTGTTTGTGTGTCTGATTCTATTTGTTTGCATGTTTGGGTTGGGGTTTGCAAGTTCAAGAATTTTTCTTTGCTGGTTTGAATGTCTAAAGTGTATGTCTTTCTCAGTTTGTGTGTCAGATTCTATTTGTTTGCATGTCTGGGTTGGTGTTTGCAAGTCCAAGAATTTGTCTTTGTTGGTTTGAATGTCTAAACTGTCTTTCTTTCTCTGTTTGTGTGTCTGATTCTATTTGTATGCATGTCTGGATTGGTGTTTGTATGACCAAGTATTTGTCTTTGTTGGTATGAATGTCTGATGTATCTGTCTTTCTCTATTTGTGTGTCTGATTCTGTTTGTTTGCATGTCTGGGTTGATGTTTCCAAGTCTAAGAATTTGTCTTTGCTGGTTTGAATGTCTAAATTGTATGTCTTTCTCTGTTTTTTTGTCTGATTCTATTTGTTTGCATGTCTGGTTTTGTGTTTGCAAGTCCAAGTATTTGTCATTGTTGGTATGAATGTGTGATGTATCTATCTTTCTCTGTTTGTGTATCTTATTCTATTTGTTTGCATGTTTGGGTTGGTGTTTGCAAGACCAAGACTTTGTCTTTGTTGGTTTGAATGTCTAAAGTGTCTGTCTTTCTGTGTATATGTGTCTGATTCTATTTGTTTGCATGTCTGAGATGGTGTTTGCAATTCCAAGAATTTGTCTTTGTTGGTTTGAATTTCTAAAATGTCTGTCTTTCTCTGTTCATGTGTCTGATACTTTTTGTATGCATGTCTGGGTTGGTATTTGCATGTCCAATTATTTATCTTTGTTGGTATTAATGTCTAAAGTGTCTGTCTCTGTTTATATGTCTGATTCTATTTGTTTGCATGTCTGAGTTGGTGTTTGCAAGTCCAAGAATTTGTCATGGTTGGTTTGAATGTCTAAAGTGTCTGTCTTTCTCTGTTTGTATGTCTGATAATATTTGTTTGCATGTCTGGGTTGGTGTTTGCATGTCCAAGTATCTGCCTTTGTTGGTTTGAATGTCTAAAGTGTCTGTCTTTCTCTGTTTGTGTTTCTGATTCTATTTGTTTGCACGTCTGGGTTGGTGTTTGCAATTCCAAGAATTTGTCTTTGTTGGTTTGAATATATAAAGTGTCTGTCTTTCTCCGTTTATGTGGCTTATTCTATTTGTTTACATGTTTGGGTTGGTGTTTCCAAGTCCTAGTATTTGTCTTTGTTTGTTTGAATGTTTAAAGTGTCTGTCTTTCTCTGTTTGAGTGTCTGATTCTATTTGTTTGCATGTCTGGGCTGATGTTTGCAGGTCCAAGAATTTGTCTTTGTTTGTTTGAATGTCTAAAGTTTCTGTCTTTTCTCTGTTTACATTTCTGATTCTTTTTGTTTGCATGTCTGGGTTGGTGTTTGCAAGTCCAAGTATTCGTCTTTGTTGGTTTGAATGTCTAAAGTATCTGTCTTTCTCTGTTTGCGTTTCTGATTCTATTTGTTTGCATGTTTCGGTTGGTGTTTGCAAGACCAAGAATTTGTCTTTGTTGGTTTGAATGTCTAAGGTGTCTGTCATTCTCTGTTTGTGTGTCTGGTTCTATTAGTTTTCATGTCTGGGTTGCTGTTTGCAAGTCCAAGAATTTGTCTTTGTTGGTTTGAATTACTAAAGTGTCTGTCTTTCTCTGTTAATGTGTCTGATACTTTTTGTATGCATGGCTGTCTTTGTTTGTTTGAATGTCTAAAGTGTCTGTCTTTCTCTGTTTGTGTGTCTGATTCTATTTGATTGCATGTCTGGATTGGTGTTTGCATGTCCAAGTATTTGTCTTTGTTGGTTTGAATGTCTGAAGTATCTGTCTTTCTCTTTGTGTATATCTGATTCTATTTGTTTGCATATTTGGGTTGGTGTTTGCAAGTTCAAGAATTTGTCTTTGCTGGTTTGAATGTCTAAAGTGTATGTCTTTCTCTGTTTGTGTGTCAGATTCTATTTGTTTGCATATCTGGGTTGGTGTTTGCAAGTCCAAGAATTTGTCTTTGTTGGTTTGAATGTCTAAACTGTCTTTCTTTCTTTGTTTGTGTGTCTGATTCTATTTGTATGCATGTCTGGATTGGTGTTTGTATGACCAAGTATTTGTCTTTGTTGGTATGAATGTCTGATGTATCTGTCTTTCTCTATTTGTGTGTCTGATTCTGTTTGTTTGCATGTCTGGGTTGGTGTTTGCAAGTCCAAGTATTTGTCTTTGTTCGTTTAATTGTCTAAACTGTTTGTATTTCTCTGTTTGTGTGTTTGATTCTATTTGTTTGGATGTCTGGGTTGATGTTTGCAAGTCCAAGAATTTGTCTTTCTTGGTTTCAATGTCTAAATTGTCTGTCTTAATCAGTTTTGTGTCTGATTCTATTTGTTTGCTTGTATTTGTGGGTGTTTGTAAGTCAAGGTATTTGTCTTTGTTGCTTTCAATGTTTAGAGTGTCTGTATTTAGCTGTCTTTGGGTCTGATTCTACTTGTTTCCAGGTCCGAGTTGATGTTTGAAAGTACAAGAATTTGTCTTTGTTGGTTTGAATGTCTAAAGTGTCTGTCTTTATGTGTTTTCATGTCTGATTCTATTTGTTTGCATGTTGGGTTAGTGTTTGCAAGTCTAAGTATTTGTCTTTGTTGGTTTGAATGTCTAAAGTGTCTGTCTTTCTCTGTTTATGTGTCCGATTCTTTTTGTATGCATGTCTGAGTTGGTGTTTGCATGTCCAATTATTTGTCTTTGTTTATATGAATGTCTAAAGTGTCTGTTTCTGTTTGTGTGTCTGATTCTATTTGTTTGGATGCCAGAGTTGGTGTTTGCAAATCCAAGAATTTGGCATTGTTGGTTTGAATGTCTAAAGTGTCTGTCTTACTCTGTTTGTGTGTCTAATTTAATTTTTTGCATGTCTGGGTTGGTGTTTAAATGTCTCAGTATCTGTCTTTGTTGGTTTGAATGTCTAAAGTGTCTGTCTTTCTCTGTTTGTGTGTCTGATTCTATTTGTTTGCATGTCAGGGTTGGTGTTTGCAAGTCCGAGAATTTGTCTTTGTTGGTTTGAATGTCTAAAGTTTCTGTCTTTCTCGGTTTGTGTGTCTGATTCTAATTGTTTGCATGTCTGGCTTGGTGTTTACAAGTCCAAGTATTTGCCTTTGTTGGTTTGAATACCTAAAGCATCTGTTTGTTTGTGTGTCTGATTTTATTCGTTTGCTTGTTTGGGTTGGTGTCTGCAAGTTCAAGAATTTTTCTTTGATGGTTTGAATGTCTAAAATGTATGTCTTTCTCTGTTTGTGTCTGAATCTGTTTGTTTTAATGTCTGGGTTGGGTTTTGCAAGTCCAAAAATTTGTGTTTGTTGGTTTGAATGTCTAAAGTGTCTTTCTTTCTTTGTTTGTGTGTCTGATTCTATTTGTATGCATGTCTGGATTGGTGTTTGTATATCCAAGTATTTGTCTTTGTTGGTATGAATGTCTGATGTATCTGTCTTTCTCTATTTGTGTGTCTGATTCTGTTTGTTTTCATGTCTGGGTTGGTGTTTCCAAGTCTAAGAATATGTCTTTGTTGGTTTGAATGTCTGAATTGTATATCTTTTTCTGTTTGTGTGTCTGATTCTATTTGTTTGCATGTCTGGTTTGGTTTTTGCAAGTCCAAGAATTTGTCTTTGTTGGTTTGAATGTCTAAAGAGTCTTTCTTTCTCTGTTTGTGTGTCTGATTCTATTTGTTTGCATGTCTGGTTTTGTGTTTGCAAGTCCAAGTATTTGTCATTGTTGGTATGAATGTGTGATGTATCTATCTTTCTCTGTTTGTGTATCTTATTCTATTTGTTTGCATGTCTGGGTTGGTGTTTGCAAGTCCAAGAATTTGTCTTTGTTGGTTTGAATGTATAAACTATCTGTATTTCTCTGTTTGCGTGTCTGATTCTATTTGTTTGTATGTGTGGGTTGGTGTTTGCAAGACCAAGAATTTGTCTTTGTTGGTTTGAATGTCTAAAGTGTCTGTCTTTCTGTGTATATGTGTCTGATTCTATTTGTTTTCATGTCTGAGTTGGTGTTTGCAAGTCCAAGAATTTGTCTTTGTTGGCTTGAATGTCTAAAGTGTCTACCTTTCTCTGTTTATGTGTCTGATTGTTTTTGTATGCATGTCTGGGTTTGTGTTTGCATATCCAATTATTTATCTTTGTTGGTATTATTGTCTAAAGTGTCTGTATCTGTTTGTGTGTCTGATTCAATTTTTTTGCATGCCTGAGTTGGTGTTTGCAAGTACAAGAATATGTCATTGTTGGTTTGAATGTCTAAAGTGTCTGTCTTTCTCTGTTTGTATGTCTGATTCTATTTGTTTGCATGTCTGGGTTGGTGTTTGCAATTCCAAGAATTTGTCTTTGTTGGTTTGAATGTCTAAAGTGTCTGTCTTTCTCCGTTTATGTGGCTTATTCTATTTGTTTACATGTCTGGGTTGGTGTTTCCAAGTCCTAGTATTTGTCTTTGTTGGTTTGAATGTTTAAAGTGTCTGTCTTTCTCTGTTTGAGTGTCTGATTCTATTTGTTTGCATGTCTGGGCTGATGTTTGCAAGTCCAAGAATTTGTCTTTGTTGGTTTGAATGTCTAAAGTTTCTGTCTTTTCTCTGTTTACATTTCTGATTCTTTTTGTTTGCATGTCTGGGTTGGTGTTTGCAAGTCCAAGAAATCGTCTTTGTTGGTTTGAATGTCTAAAGTATCTCTCTCTCTCTGTTTGCGTTTCTGATTATATTTGTTTGCATGTTTGGGTTGGTTTTTGCAAGACCAAGAATTTGTCTTCGTTGGTTTGAATGTCTAAGGTGTCTGCCTTTCTGTGTTTATGTGTCTGGTTCTCTTAGTTTGCATCTCTGAGTAGCTGTTTGCAAATCCAAGAATTTGAAATTGTTGGTTTGAATGACGAATGTGTCTGTCTTTCTTTGTTCATGTGTCTGATACTTTTTGTATGCATGTCTGGGTTGGTATTTGCATGTCCAAGTATTTGTCTTTGTTGGTATGAATGTCTAAAGTGTCTGTTTCTGTTTGTGTTTCTGATTCTATTTGTTTGCATGTCTGAGTTGGTGTTTGCAAGTCCAAGAATTTGTCATTGTTGGTTTGAATGTCTAAAGTGACTGTCTTTCTCTGTTTGTGTCTCTAATTCTATTTTTTGCATGTCCGGCTTGGTCTTTGCATGTCCAAGTATCTGTTTTTGTTGGTTTGAATGTCTACAGTGTTTGTCTTTCTCTGTTTGTGTGTCTGATTCTATTTGTTTGCATGTCTGGGTTGGTGTTTGCAAGTCCGAGAATTTGTCTTTGTTGGTTTGAATGTCTAAAGTTTCTGTCTTTCTCTGTTTGTGTGCCTGATTCTATTTGTTTGCATGTCTGGCTTGGGTTTACAAGTCCAAGTATTTGCCTTTGTTGGTTTGAATGCCTAAAGCATCTGTCTGTGTGTATGTCTGATTCTATTTGTTTGCTTGTTTGGGTTGGTGTTTGCAAGTCCAAGAATTTGTCTTTGCTGGTTTGAATGTCTAAAATGTATGTCTTTCTCTGTTTGTGTGTCTGATTCTATTTGTTTGCATGTCTGGGTTGGTGTTTGCAAGTCCAAGAATTTGTCTTTGTTGGTTTGAATGTCTAAAGTGTCTTTCTTTCTTTGTTTGTGTGTCTGATTCTATTTGTATGCATGTCTGGATTGGTGTTTGTATAACCAAGTATTTGTCTTTGTTGGTATGAATGTCTGATGTATCTATCTTTCTCTATTTGTGTGTCTGATTCTGTTTGTTTTCATGTCTGGGTTGATGTTTCCAAGTCTAAGAATATGTCTTTGCTGGTTTGAATGTCTGAATCGTATGTCTTTCTCTGTTTTTTTGTCTGATCCTATTTGTTTGAATGTCTGGGTTGGTGTTTGCAAGTCCAAGAATTTGTCTTTGTTAGTTTGAATCTCTAAAGTGTCTTTCTTTCTCTGTTTATGTGTCTGATTCTATTTGTATGCATGTCTGGATTGGTGTTTGCATGTCCAAGTTTTTGTCTTTGTTGGTATGAATGTGTGATGTATCTATCTTTCTCTGTTTGTGTGTCTGATTCTATTTGTTTGCATGTCTGGGTTGGTGTTTGCAAGTCCAAGAATTTGTCTTTGTTAGTTTGAATGTCTAAAGTATCTGTATTTCACTGTTTGCGAGTCTGATTCTATTTGTTTGCATGTCTGGGTTGGTGTTTGCAAGACCAAGAATTTGTCTTTGTTGGTTTGAATGTCTAAAGTGTCTGTCTTTCTGTGTATATGTGTCTGATTCTATTTGTTTTCATGTCTGAGTTGGTGTTTGCAAGTCCAAGAATTTGTCTTTGTTGGATTGAATGTCTAAAGTGTCTACCTTTCTCTGTTTATGTGTCTGATTCTTTTTGTATGCATGTCTGGGTTGGTGTTTGCATATCCAAGTATTTGTCTTTGTTGGTATGAATGTCTAAAGTATATGTCTTTCTTTGTGTGTATGTCTGATTCTATTTGTTTGCATATTTGGGTTGGTGTTTGCAAGTCCAAGTATTTGTCTTTGTTGGTTTGAATGTCTAAAGTATCTGTCTAAGTGTCTTTCTTTCTCTGTTTGTGTGTCTGATTCTATTTGTATGCATGTCTGGGTTGGTGTTTGCAGGTGCAATTATATGTCTTTGTTGGTTTGAATGTCTAAAGTGTCTACCTTTCCCTGTTTGTCTGTCTGATTCTATTTGTAGGCATGTCTGGCTTGGTATTTGCAAGTCCAAGTGTTTATCTTTGTTGGTTTGAATGTCTAAAGTATCTGTCTTTCTCTTTGTGTATATCTGATTCTATTTGTTTGCATATTTGGGTTGGTGTTTGCAAGTCCAAGTATTTGTCTTTGCTGGTTTGAATGTCTAAAGTGTATGTCTTTCTCTGTTTGTGTGTCTGATTCTATTTGTTTGCATGTCTGGGTTAGTGTTTGCAAGTCCAAGATTTGTCTTTGTTGGTTTGAATGTCTAAAGTGTCTTTCTTTCTCTGTTTGTGTGTCTGACTCTATTTTTATGCATGTCTGGATTGGTGTTTGCATGTCCAAATATTTGTCTTTGTTGGTATGAATGTCTGATGTATCTGTCTTTCTCTGTCTGTGTGTCTGATTCTATTTGTTTGCATGTCTGGGTTAGTGTTTGCAAGTCCAAGATTTGTCTTTGTTGGTTTGAATTTCTAAACTGTCTTTCTTTCTTTGTTTTTGCGTCTGATTCTATTTGTATGCATGTCTGGATTGGTGTTTGTATGACCAAGTATTTGTCTTTGTTGGTATGAATGTCTGATGTATCTGTCTTTCTCTATTTGTGTGTCTGATTCTGTTTGTTTGCATGTCTGGGTTGATGTTTGCAAGTCCAAGAATTTGTCATTGCTGGTTTCAATGTCTAAAGTGTCTGTCTTTCTCTGTTTGTGTGTCTGATTCTATTTGTATGCATGTCTGGGTTGATGTTTGCAAGTCCAAGTATTTGTCTTTGCTGGTTTCAATGTCTAAAGTGTCTGTCTTTCTCTGTTTGTTTGTCTTATTCTATTTGTTTGTATGTCTGGGTTGATGTTTGCAAGTCCAAGATTTTGTCTTTCTTGGTTTCAATTTATAAATTGTCTGTCTTTCTCAGTTTATGTGGCTGATTCTATTTGTTTCCATGTCTGGGTTGGTGTTTGTAAGTCAAAGTATTTGTGTTTGTTGGTTTGAATGTCTAAAGTGTCTGTCTTTCTCTGTTTACATGTCTGATTCTATTTGTTTGCATGTCTGGGTTCGTGTTTGCAAGTCCAAGTATTTGTCTTTGTTGGTTTGAATGTCTAAAGTGTCTGTCTTTCTCTGTTTGTGTGCCTGATTCAACTTGTTTGCAGGTCAGAGTTGATGTTTGCAAGTCCAAGAATTTGTTTTTGTTGGTTTGAATGTCTAAAGTGTCTGTCTTTATATGTTTTCATGTCTGAATCTATTTGTTTGCATGTCTGGGTTAGTGTTTGCAAGTCCAAGTATTTGTCTTTGTTGGTTTGAATGTCCAAAGTGTCTGTCTTTCTCTGTTTGTGTGCCTGATTCTATTTGTTTGCATGTCTGGGTTGTTTTTTTCAAGTCCAAGAACTTGTCTTTGTTGGTTTGAATGTTTAAAGTGTCTGTCTTTCTCTGTTTGTGTGTCTGGTCTATTTTTGTGCATGTCTGGGTTGGTGTTTGAATGTCCAAGTATTTGTCTTTGTTTGCAATATCAACTTTTTTTTCAAGTAAATGTATTCACGTTAGGTTCATTTAGGTTCACTTAGCGTGGCGCGCCACGCCAAGTGAACCTAAATGAACCTAACGTGAATACAGTTACTTGAAAAAAAGGTTGGACTTGCGAACACCAACTCAGACATGCAAACAAAAAGAATCAGACACATAAACACTGAAAGACAGACACTTTAGACATTCAAACCAACAAAGACAAATTCTTGGTCTTGCAAAAAACAACCCAAACATGCAAAAAAATAGAATCAGACACGCAAACAGAGAAAGACAGATACTTTAGACATTCAAACCAACAAAGCCAAATACTTGGACTTGCAAACACCAACCCAGACATGCAAACAAAAGAATCAGACATGTAAACAGAGAAAGACGGACACTTTGGACATTCAAACCAACAATGAAAAATTCTTGGACTTGCAAACATCAGCCCAGACATGCAAACAAATAGAATCACACCCACAAACAGAGAAATACAGACACTTTAAACATTCAAACCAACAAAGACAAATACTAGGACTTGGAAACACCAACCCAGACATGTAAACAAATAGAATTAGCCACATAAACGGAGAGAGACAGACACTTTAGACATTCAAACCAACAAAGACAAATTCTTGGACAT